>NC_079209.1:14072893-14372893 GCF_026745355.1 Beta vulgaris subsp. vulgaris
GTACACATATTAAAAATGGTTATGCTTTGAAAGTTTCTTTAAATTGTCCATTGTTTTTGTGAACCATGGTTGAAGTGATGACTTTGAGCTTATTATTAATATTTTTTCTTATTAGATTTGTGGGATAATACTCTTGGGATACCCTCACGAGAGCAAACTCGTTCATTACGACCGTGAATCTTACGACCGTGAGTTAGAATTTCTAGCATTTTAGGGTAGTTCTTCATTATTTTGTTTGGTTTACCCGAGGACGAGCAAAGATTAAGCTTGGTGAATTTGGATGAGCGATATAAAATACATTATTTTCCTCACGATTAAAGTCATTTTACATTTTCTTTTATCATTTTCTAGCTTATAATTTTACTTATTTAGAGTAATTGAGTATATATTGCTCATTTGTGAAAATTAGTTATTTTTGACTATTTATATAAGGTTTGGTAATGATTATTTGTGTTTGATTTTGTTGGATCAACCTTAGCGGTCACTAAGCATAAAGTTGGGAAATTTTGGCAAAAAATAAGAGCTTTTGGAAGGATTTATGCACAAGGGTCAAATTCCAACGGTCATAACTTTTTGCATAAAAAATAGTTTTTAGTTATTGAAGTTGGAGACGAAAGTATGGCTTAAAATCTTTCCAACGAGTGATCACATGCCCAATTTGGTGACAAATGAAAGAGATATGATTGTTTACAGTTAGGAGCGACTGCCAAAACGGAGGCCCGCTTTAGAATCCCTGAAAACCTTCCACTTGCGTAAAATTGTATGGAGAGCCCATTCTAATGACCTGTGCGAATTTTCCTATTTTCGGCCCATTCAATGATGTAATGTGTAAATCTTTTAAAAGTCGAAACCCTAAATTTTGAAGAGGAGGAAGGTGGGGTAGCCTCCATAAGCTTAGTTACAGAGTTCTTTTAGGGTTTTTAGAGAGAGAAACTCGCATCTTCTAGAGAGAGAAGTGAGAGAAACTTGAAAGTTTGGAATTTGAAGAATCTAAAAAGAAAACATGAACATTTTGGAGGCTCCTTGCAACTTTAATGAGAATTTCTTACTCTCTCTCATATTTTTTTGCTTTATTTTCTTACTTTCATGTCATTTTACTCAATTTACTTTTTCATCCTCGATTAGTGTTCTAGTTCATGTTAATAGTTGTTAGTGTCTTTTAGTTTATATTTTATTATGATTTGTGAGTAGTTATTTTGTGAAGGGAATAAAGCCATTAATAATATCATGAGCCTTTTTTGTCATATTTGGGCTGGGGTTACTTTGGAAAATGAAATCAATTAGCAATATATGGGTTTTATTGTTTGTTTTTGTGATTGACTTCCATGAAACTTAATTAATAGTCACTTCAATGAAGGAATGAAAGATGAAATTAAGGAGTTGACTCCCTATTTGTTCGCTTAACTAAACTTGCATAAAAATAGGGGATTTTGTTAATAGATTTATATAGTCATCTTGTTATTATTCATGTTCTTGAATTGGGGTTTGTTGCATGAGAATAGGACATAACCTCCAATTTGAGTAATTCTCTTTAGCTTGAAAAAGTAATAAAGGACCTCTTAGATGACCCCTTTAATTCATTCTCTTTGGACTACTCTCTTTTTTTTTTCCTAATTGTTTTCATGGTTATTGAAATAATTGTTGATGTCATTTTGAGAGAAGATCAAGGCAAATATATAACATTTTTCTTGCTTAAAGCATAGGACACATATTATTTATAAGGGAAAAAAGAAGCAATCCCAGCGTATAGCTGGAAGTACACACGGTAGAGTTGAAAAAACAACATAATGAAAGAGGGCCTTATTTAACCGAGCCTTAAGGGCATGTACTAAGCATCAAGTGCACTAGCATAGGGTTTACAAGCGAATTGGCCCAAATATAGTTTCACAAAGGATTATAGTAATAGTAAGATAATAAGTATCCACATCCACACAGCAAGTGCATGGCATGTTTTACTTAGCTTCAGGCAGTGTCATGATTGCCTCGAATACTGGTTTTGCAGTATTGCCGATTGATCCGCATATTAATCCTTCTCCTTCTTTTTCCTGATGAACCAAATTCCCCTTACTCAACTTGGTGTCAAGAGCTTGCCAGATTCCCTTGCTCTCTGGTTGCTCATAGTGTCCTGGTTCGCGAATTTCTACATACACCTACAACAACAATTTAATTATCTAATATGTTATCCATTTATTTAGTGGCAACACTTTGACTTTTGGAATACTTATGTACCTCAGAATATTTCTAAATACATGCAACATTCAAAAGTTTGCGATATTCTAATACTAACTTTGATCGCATTTCAAAGCTAATATATAACTAAAGACATTAATCGTCAAAAGAGAGCATTTGCATGTGCGAAAGTCAACATGTTGCATGTATTTCACTGATAATATTAATTTGTAGTTAAAGGGTTGAATTACTCTCAATACATATCCAAAAAAAGCAAATTTATATAATTAGTTAGTATTGGTCGACAATACCCAATTTTGTTGGATAGCTATGACCATTTGACCTCGTCAATAAAGTAACAAACTGATTTTATGAACTTTGATTATTGAATCACTTGTTTTCAAATTTTTGTTCTTGTTATGTCAATTTTTTTGGCATAATAATCTTACATTAGAATTAGACTAATGGTTAAGTCATTGATAATGACACTTGAGGTTCTCGAGAGCGCTACATAAATAATAAACCGTCTTGACAATGTGTACTTGTCATAATATATATATATAGATAGATAGATTTGAGATTGAGAAATACGATTACTACCTGATTGTAACTGCCTTGAGTTGAGCTAGAAAACCCCATAAACCAGTGTTTTTCATTCCCTTGATTGTTGAGGGCAGAGTAAACAATGCCAGCTCTAGAATTTTTGTCCTGGTTGTAGTACTGGCCATGCAAGAAGACACCCCATTGCCCATTCGCAACGATCACTGGGTACGCAGACTCACAAACACGACCCTTCCAATCACGAGCAATAACGAAAGTCATAGTTTCACCAGTTGCATTGTAAATCATACACATCGTGCTCACAGTATCACTTTCAGCAAATCGAGTTTGCAACTTCTCCAAGAAGTTTCGAGCATCCATGGCCTTGCCTTCTGCATTCATCTTCTCGAGTGCGACCTTTGCCCGGTCTTTCTGGCTTATTGAGTTGCTGCCTTGGTATTCAGGCATTGCTCTCAGCGTTGCTACTGTGATTGGAGTTCCAAAGATGCTTAACCCATTTCTTCTTGATTTTCCAAACCTGTGGAAAGTGTGTTTATAATCAATAAATATAAAAACTTTTGTTACAATTATATACTTCCTCCTGATGATTTTCAAATTTTCACAGTTTCTCTTTTTCAATATTTCTAGCTAGAATATGTTTTAAACACAAAAAGTTCAATTAGGAACATCAAAAGACAACTGAAGAAGCATCAAATTAAAAGTTTAATTTAAAGAATCTTATAGGGTACTCTCTTTGTTTTTTTTTTCTTCCTACTTTAAGTGTGTACATAAGCCAATGCACTTAATAAATATCTTCCATTACCTATTAATAAATATTATACCAATTGAATATTAATAAAGTATTCTCTAAGACGAATCAAACAAGACCCACATGACTGTTTTTTAATATATATTGGAAAGAGTTTAGAAGATTATCTCTAATCTCTATTATATAAGCCAAGGGAGGAGGTGTAGTTCCCCCTTTAAAAATGATTAGAATAACCACTAATAATTTAAAACAACGTTTTCTTTTTATAAAAAAAATAAAAAACGAGAATCAATGTAATTTGCAATATAAAATAAGTCAAAAATGAAATGTGCAATCGTCACTAAATAACTTGACAAAATAAATTAACACAATCAATTTATGAAATTAATTAAAATCTTCAATAAAAGAAAGTTAGTGATATATTCTGAAAACATAATAATTCGTATTTACAAAGTTCAACCAATACCGTTTTAACAATTATAATCATTAAAGAGCTATAATAAACCGCTGACAAGGAATTATTGAATCATCGACCAAATTTTTCATCGACGGTCTTAAGCAGTTAAAAATCGATCAACTTCAATTTTAAAAAATCATTTCGATAAAGAACCTCAATAATTGAAATTACTACCAAAACAATTTTAAATTGAAAAAACATACGTACATTAACTACATAAGGGTGTTGACGCAAGCATGGCGTGCATATACGGCTAGTTGTAAATAATGCCAAGATTCTAAGTAGGAATAACGAAAAAAATAGAGGAAGTATATAATATAATGAGGTTTATTGGAACCAAAGGTACTAATGTAAATAGCCTTGTTTACAGGATACAAAGGAATGCCGTAGATTGATGTTATGGAGTTATGCCCAGGAAAATAACTTGTAAAGATAGAGAATGGCTAAGAAATCTAACACTGCAAGTTTGTAATTAGTTAGCTTGGTGCTTTGGTGAGGGTTGTCCAATCTAATTGGTTTATTCTCACTTAGGCATGCGTTTTAGTTGTAAATGGTTTTGTTGAGCAATATATTTTTACTTACTTAGCAAAAAAAAAAAAAAATCTTAGTGATTTACTAGAATAATTACAGATATTCTATCAGCATAAATACACATGAGACAATTTGAAAAATATACTCATATTATCATATGCTAAACTATACTCATACACATGAGAGCTAACCTGATGACTGATGATTGACCAAGACTCCAAGAGAAAGGATGAAAAATATGTTAAAAGGGGGAGAAGTAGCTAAGTTGTAGTTATAGAAGGGTTTGATGCAAAGAAGGCATAGCATTCTAGCCTATTTATAGAAGGGTTCAGAGACAACCCCCCTGTGAACATAATTGTGAATTTTACAAACAATTATTTTTTTGAATCTGTGACGTGATCATAATTGTGAAGGATGGGTAGGGCTACCTCAGCTTCTCTCTATAGAGTACAATATATATATATTCTTTAAGAGTCTATTATTAAAAATATTAATTCAAGTTTATATAGTATGAGTTGTCGGTATATAGATTAATTTAGACGTGAGAAATATATATCATAGGCTTATTGTTAAAACGGTAAAAAAATTGTGAGCCACCACATTAGAGTTACGATATGTTTAGTATTTTGCCGTGTTGTGAAAATTAGACCATTTTTGGCTTAATAATTTCAGGTTCCATGAATTGGAAGATAGTCCCTTGTTTCTTATTCGTTGCAACCACTTCTCAATCCCTTATTACCATTACTTTATGTTTTTAGGTTCCCTAAATTTGTTACCTTCACTTTCCCCTCAAGTAACTAAATCTATCTATTGGCCATGGTAGCAATGTTATCATTCATTTTTTATTTCATGACTTGAACTAAACACCCAATAAACTTATCAATTTTAGTTATCATTTTCCTATTTTTTTTTAATTTCATTCTCTTTTTGTTCTATGCCATGAACTAAACAATAATTTGGAGTATATGTTAGAATAGCGAACTATCAATGTCCTATATCTATTATACTTATAAAACTTAGTACATTTGTAAATAATCAATCTTGTTTTTTGGCCATCATGAATATGAGATCAAGTATTTCTCCATCTTAACACTCCCTAGCACAGGATCATGTTCATGAATTCACATGGTAAAACTGATCTTGCTGGATTGCTAATACTCAGCTCAAACAATCTCATTCACATGGTAAAACTGATCATGTTCTAACACTTTTAGGTTTCGTGAAATGGAATACTCCCTTGTTTTTTGTCCGATTCAACCACTTCTGATAAATCCATTATCATTAATTTATCGTCAATGGCTCCCCTAATTTGTTATCTGCACTTTCGCCTTAAGTAATAAAATCCATATTTTGGTGGTAATGTTAAGAAATTTCCATTCCGTGACTTCTAAAACTGAGCTCAAACAATCTCATTGTTCTAACACTGTATTTTTTTAACGGGAGGTTCTAACCATATATAGGGACTAAAATAGCGGTGCTTGATTAAATTAAAGGATTTGTAATAATGAATTTTGGGATTGATCTTTCTCATGTCTAACAATTATGGGGTCTTGATAAATGATAATTGACAATTTTATCCATTCACGAACCATTTATTAGTTCAGATAAAAGGTGTTCTGTATTTTTTTAGTAATATAATGTCTTATATTTTTTTCGTAATAAAATTTCTTATATTGATGTTATTTCTGGTGATAAATGTTTCACTTAGAAAGGAGGGTTGAATGACATTGAGCACATGACATTTTTATCAGGTAGCTCCGATACCATATCAAAGCACTAACTTATTCAAAAAGTTAATCATATAATTAAAGTTCGAGGAATAGTTTTATACTCCGTCAAAGATACTCATGCTAATATCAATAGTGATAAAACTTTATCCTTAAACATGTGTTTTAACCACTTTTCTTTACAACTTAATATCACCCGTTTAAGTGGTAACGTAGCATCGCTATTAAAATTATGCCAAGAAAATATATAGAGGCTTTGAAATGATGTAGTCTTAGTGCATTACCGTATAACTACCAAACGTCCAAACCTTCCAAAAGTGAAAAAATAGATAGTACTTATACTTTATTTAAAAAATTGATGTTTGGACATTGACATGATTTCTTTTACCACTTTATTCCTATCACCACAAATTATAGTTATCTATCAAGCAGAGCATCAACGTTTATGAAAGAAGATTTTTGTTTTACCATTAAAGATTCACAACTGCAACCTAGCTGTCTGGATCATTTTTGTTTTTTATTTGTTGCGAACTGTGATACAAAGTACAGATTGTCTTCTTGATTAAGATAGACTAATTTATAATTTCTGAAGATCAACTTATAAACAAACTTGATTGCAAATCACGACCTTAGACTTCTAATATTATTTTGACTAGCTTCATAAAAGAGTATTGATGGAAGGAATCAGGAAGGAAATTTCATGGTACATATACAATAAAAACATGATTAATAGAAGACCAGAAACATATAAATATAGATTAATGATTTCGACCGTTACTAGGCTTTATAAAACTCATCATGATAATGTAAATATCAATTATTTTAATAGTTAGACTTTCACATTGGTCTACAAAAATTTGGAATAAAATGCTATTTACGACTACATATATTGCTCTAAAAATTAAGGTTGGAATAATGGGTTGGAAATCTTTCTTTTATTTCTATGACACGCACGGCGAGGCTATTAAGAGGCCTAAGAGGATGATGGCCCTTACTAGTCCAATTGTACCTATAGTATAAGATAAGTCCAAATAAAAGAAAATTAGGAATAACAATAAAAAGGCCCCTCACAATGTAATAATAAAAAGAAGAAGTATATTTGTCCCTCCTCCTTAACCAAGTTTGATTTCGTCCCTGTTGACATGGGTGATGGGTTCGATTCTTGCCATTTATAAAATGTGATTCCTAAATCCCCACTTACAATTATCTTTATCTTACCGTTTGAAAAACTATAGATATATATAGTCCACGATCTCAACTCATAATTTTAAGTATGTGAGGTTGTGGTCTTGTCGACCTTGGTGAGCTTTGTGGTTCTTGGCCAATTGGACCTCTGCAAGCAAGTCATTTGTTTTTTGCAAGAATCTTGTAGGTCTATGAGTCTTAAAGGGAGAAACGAGTTTTTGGTTTAGTTGATGCCTCGAATAATTATATCGACAAATATATTATATAAATTTTTATATATGATATTTTTAATTGAAATTTATTTCATTATATATACTTGTTTGTGTTGATATTTATTATATTTAGTTACAAAGTGATAACACATAATAATATGTAGTTCAATAGTTAATAATTTAATATGAGACCCAGAGAGTGAAGGGATCAAATCTCATATATTACAAATCACGTCATAAATTATTTTATATAACACATAACTTTCTCGGGAGACTTTTCAAAGCAATTAATAGGAAAAATTGACAATAGAGGTCTGAACTTTGGGTGATAATTTTTAAAAGGTCTGAACTATTGATTAACCTGTGTAGGTCCCAACTTTAGGGGGTCTTAACTTTTAGTGGGCTTTAGTGACTTAAAAATGGCTTAATAGGTCATCACTTGTAAAACTTGGGTCACATCAGAATGGTTAATTGAGGGAGGGATGTAGGAACTAGGTAAGATTTAAAAAAATATCTTCAGTTTTAAGTCGTTTAGGCTCACTAAAAGTTAAGACCCCCCAAAGTTGGGACCTACACAGGTTAATCAATAGTTCATACCTTTTAAAAATTATCACCCAAAGTTCAGACCTCTATTGTCAATTTTTCCCAATTAATAAGACTGAGGAATATTGATACTAATAATCCAACTTTTGGCCAGATTGCTGATTTTAATCCCACCTGTTAATTATTCTTTAATAATCCCAACTTATGGGGGTAACTTCTCGAAATAATCTGGACTCTTAGTTTTCTTGCATACAATAGATCCAAAAATTATCCATTAATGTTGGAATTATTCTAATATAATCAAAAAATGAGATTAAATTTAGCGAACTGGTGAGATGTTGGATTATTAGAATAAATATTCCAATAAGATTTTAAGATAAGTTTGGACTTTGATTAGTTATATAAAAAAAGTGGCTTGGTGGTAGAATTATGACATCATTAAGTAAGTGGTCATAGGAACAAGGACTATCTTGTAGTAATTATACAAACAATAGACATAATCACGTGGGATGTTGCTTGATTCGTTCCAAAAACATTGTCATGGAATCTATATATGAGAGTATGATACTAAACTATGAGAGTATGGGAGCTGCATATTCATATTAGTATGAGACTCTTTCTTTTAAAAAAATGAGTCTCTTGAGATAACAAACATGTATATTATAGATCTCAAAACAACAAGATTGTGAATGGAGGTAAAATGAGAAATGGTTGGTGTTGAAGTACAAGATGACAGTCGAGAACGGGGGTTTGAATTGTGTGGCAAAATCTAATCGATTTTCGCAAAAAACACTCCTACGTCACTGTGTTATTTACTCGGAAACTCGCGTTTGATGTTTTTGCTTAGACAAAATTGTATCAAAACTAAGAATAATGAAATCAAATAAACAAGACACAAGAATTTAACGTGGTTCAATATCACCTCTGAGATCTACGTCCACACTACCTACTCTTTTATTATTTGAATATTAAAATACCAAACTTTTGATATAATATGATTCCCCAACTATTCTCCAAGATATAATTATCTTCTTCAATAAATAAAAGGATAAAATCTTTTCTTTTGTAAAATAAAATTTTCTCTCTTATAAAAATTGATTTCCTTCTTTCCTTATAAGACAAGAATTCCTCCATAGGTCAACTCTAAATCAGATCTTAAATCAATTTTTATCTAAAAAAAACTTTATCAAAATCGTTATCATTAAAAATGATTTTTTCTCTTTTTACAAACATTCTTTTTTGAAAATCTTTTAAAGAAATGTTTTCTTTAAAATTAGTTTTTTCCATAAAACTTTTTATCGGAAAATCTTTACAAAAATATTGTCCTTTAAAAACTAATTTACGAAATTAAAACTTCGCTCTTCATTTCTTAATTATACAAACATGAAATTATATAATCACCTATTTTCTCAACTCTAAGAAAGTCGCTTCAACTTCGCCATTATTCATCTCCTTCACACCCCTTCACACGCCATAAAACCCCAAATTCTTTTCACAAAATGGCAAAAACCTCACTTACTTCACCTTTTTCAAAAACAAAAACCTTCAAAACCTCTCAAATGGAAAAACTCTCTTATCCATCCAAAACCCTAGAAAGCGAAAACTCTCAAGAACAACACTGGTGGTAGAAGAACAAAAGTTGGAGTCACCAAGAAGAAGGGTGAAAAGAAGAAAACTAATTGGGGAAGATGATGAAGAAGAATCCCCGGGACATGTTAAGGGGGAAGAATAAACTACACATGTTCCTTCCAAAGGAACTGTTGCTTCTTCCTCCAAAAAAACGAGTAGAAAGAAGTGAATCAAGGTATGTATTAGGCTTTTGTGTTGATTTGGAGTGGGCAAAGGAAGTGAGATTCCAAGAGTTAACCGACATACTAAAGGAACATGGTATGGAATACCTGTTTGAAACCGCATTTAACAATGCCTTAGTTCCTTTAGCTATGGATGAATTTTGTACAAATTTCATCAACATTGATGGAATATGTACTACTGAAATTAGGGGGAAGAAAATAAAATTTTCTCAAGAAACGTTGGCAAAAATTTGGGAAGTTCCTTGCAAAGGAACAAATGTGTATTTTAAGAGGAAAGGAACTGTCTCCTTTCCCAATTTCCCTCAAGATAAGATCGTTGAATCTTTTGGGGGAACTGCTGGCCAAAACAAAATAAACCACAACCTTATTTCTCCTATTCACAAAATTCTGTTTAATCTTGTTTGGAGGAGGGGAAGTCATGAGTGAGTTCTAAAAACTATATATAATTTCAATGAGTGAGGGTTCCATGATCCAAATACAATCATTTGTTGTTATTGAGACTTTCGTTATTTGGACTAAAATTCTAGCTGCTTCTCAATATTGAGCAAACTCATCTGTCTTATAAGCTTTTTGCCTTACATTGTGTCTTCATAAAGTGTGTGATGGCCTTTATTTTACCTTCTGTCTGGGCAGCTGCTTCAAAATTGTCCCAAGCTCCGTCCCTCATTGATTCTCTTTCCCTTTGTTTTTGAAAGTTCTTTCTTTGATTATTGATATTCTTTGTTGCTATATAAAATTTATTTGAAGGATTACAGTGGACATCCCCTCTTCTATTATCCTTGCTATTCTTTGATTGTGACCTAAGTCTAGCCTTTAAAATTCAGATGTGGTATGGATCCCATCTATATGTATTTCTTAACTTCTTTATGTTATTTAAGAAAATAGGTGAACATTTAGTTGTAATTGAGAATGATTATATTATTTTGTTTCTATCATGGGCCTTTTCCATTTCCTAACATACGTGCTTCCAATTTGTGTTGCCATGTGTTGTTCCATTTTCCCAGCAACTTATTGCGACTGAAAGAGCTTGGTGCGCACGGCGTGATTACTTTAATTGAGCTTGGTGCACACTTTTTCTGTCTACTAGTTATATATAGGGTTCTTGCTCTTGTATCTATATTTTCTTGATGCAAATAAATGATCTCTGTTTATGAAAAATAATGTGATGTTTGTCCTTTTCTCTTTGTTTGAAGAGCAATTCTTGGGAGAAGGATATGTTTGGTATTGATATTATGCAAGGAGTTCAAGAAACAATGCCCTGAGCATGGTATTATTCCAACTAGTGGTGTTGTTGTATGCTTGATGTTGTACAACAGCAACAACAAAAAAAAATTATAAAAAAATATATGTCAAGTGCTCCGGTTGTTAGGAAAAAACCGGAGCAGTTAATTCACAAGTGTTCCGGTTTTCTCTTAATAACCGGAGCACTTGATGTATTTTAAGACAACCGGAGCACTTGATGAATACTCAAGTGTTCGTATGACGTCTGATACGGGTCAAATACGGAGCAATGTGCAATTTTTAACCGAAACACTTGATGTTTTTTCCACTTGATGAGTGCCAAATTGTTTATGCCATTTTTGTACCAAGTACGCAAAAGGAAAAGGGAACCAACAACGAGATCTTTATACTATAGCAATATATGATAACGAATAATTGAAATGCGTAAAATAAATAAAGCAATAAAAAGACAAACGAAATATTGACTCGAAAAACCCGAATGACGGGAAAAACCGTGGGTGATACTTCTGATCACCAATCCACTATTAGGCTGATGTCGTCAATACAATTGGAAAATTACAACGGGGAGATTTCCTTCACTTCGTGATAATGAGCAGTAACGGAAGAGAAGATATGCTTAGAGAGTATGAGAGTTCAGTGTTAGCTAGGAAGAAGATTCAACCTAAATTTACATCAGCTTCTTCTATTTATACTAAAGAATATTCTCCTAGGGCCGTTTATTGTGCTCCCCTTTAATAGGGCCTCTCCAGCCAATAATGGAGTAGCATCCCATTTCTTCTCAACTGCCTAACCGCAAATATTAGTTCCCTTCTTGAATTGGTCTTACTTCTTGATGGCCCAACCTCTTTCTTTCCAAATTTGAATATGATCTGCACTACTGCCAAATTAACAAAACATGGGCCCAACAATTGCCCCTAATTGACGTGGATTGTCCTAAAAACCGTTGTTTGGGCAAACCGTCAATTACTTACCCTTCAAATTACTTTAATGCATCCAATCTTGATAGCACGATCACTGTCTAGCGTAGCATGACTACATAGTGATATCAAAAATAGTTTTATACTCTATCAAAAAATACTCATGCCAATATCAATGGTGATAAAACTTTATCCTTAAACATGTGTTTTAACCACTTTCCTTTACCATTTAATATCACCCATTCAAGTGGTAACGTAGCATGGCTAAAAAAATTTTGCGAAGAAAATATATAGAGGCATTGAAATTATGTAGTCTTAGTGCATTACCAATATAACAATTCACATGAAACTCAATTAAAAATTTATGAAAACTTTCCACTAACTGGTCGTAACTACCATAACTTCCAAATGAGAAAAAATGGATAGTACTAGAACTTTACAAAAAAAATTGATGTTTGGACATAAACATGATTCCTATCACCACAAATTATATTTATCTATTAAGCAGACCATCAACGTTTATGAAAGAAGATTATTCAACTCAAGTTAATTAGTTTTTTCCTTTAAAGATTCACAACTGCAACCTAGCTGTCTGGATCATCTTTGCTTTTTATTTGTTGCGAACTTTGATACAGAGAACAGAGTGTCTTCTTGATTAAGGTAGACTAGTTTACAATTTCTGAAGATCAAGGTGTAAACAAACTTGATTCCAAATCACGACCTTAGATTTCTAATGTTATTTTGACTGACTTCATAAAACAATACTGATGGCTGACATCAGGAAGGAAATTTCATGGTAACCTTTCAGTACCTTCGTCGTATCTATAATCTAAACACTTCTCACAGCCGTAAAGATAACATGCTAATTGTTAAAACACATACTCATATATATATATATATATATTATATATATATATATATATATATATATATATATATATATATATATATGGGAAAGATAACATGAAAATTCTCGTTACATGAAAAATGAGAATGATTAATGAATTTCAACTACACGATTAGATTAAAGTTAACACTTGTTCATTAATAGAGTTATACCACCTAAAAAAACATAAGGCCAAAAAAATGTTCTTGAATTTTATTTTTTTTCTAATATTCTTTTTTTGGAGTTACATCACTTTTTGTTAGAGTTACATCACTTATTCATAAGAATTATAGCGCGTAAAATTCATTCTCATTTCTCATATAAATATATATTCTCATATAAACTCACTTATATATATATATATATATATATATATATATATATATATATATATATATATATATATATATATATATATATATATATATATATATAGACACACACACACACACACACACAAGTTTAACACCGTGCAGAACTGGATGGGGTGCTAATTGTTTGCGTTCATTTTTAAATAAAAAGTTTAAAAAATATGAATGTGACATAAATACAACCAACAAAGTGACATATAATTATTTAAAAAATAAGCAGTGATCGTATAATATGCAACAAAGTAGAAGATAAGACAGTTGTGTGTGACTATATTAACAAATTGAATGTAAAACTAAACACATAAATTCAAAGTTTGGATAGTACTTATTACACATACTGAAATACTTTCTTATACAATACAGTTGTAGTAACATTTGAGTTCCCACGCTCTTTATAACATATGAAAATCTTCAAACTCCTTTTGCTTGTAACTCTTGATACAACAACATAGAATTCTCCATAGCTGAATACTGGCAGAGGGAGATATAATCATATGTGAGTTACAGATTGTCCTTAGTTTTAATTTGTCGTCATTGCAAAATATACAACCAATGAAAATTGCCTTCTTTGGAATTTTGTCGGGAACTTGGTCTGTTACGTCTGATTGTGTAAGTGTCATTCTGGGAATATAATGAAAACTTTGTCCCCCACATTACTGCCGGACATAACAACAACCTCAATCATGCGATTCCTAAGATGATTACAACTAACCTAGTACCATTACATAGCCCAGAAGTCTAGTCAATATTCCTTAGGAGCATCACCAGTGCCCCTTCCTTCAATGTAATTCTCTTCCTATACTAAAATTGCATCTGAACTTATATAGTTTCAATATTCTCCATAGCTGAATACTGGCAGAGGGAGATATAATCATATGTGAGTTACAGATTGTCCTTAGTTTTAATTTGTCGTCAATGCAAAATATACAACCAATGAAAACTGCCTTCTTTGGAATTTTGTCGGGAACTAGATCTGTTACGTCTGATTGTGTAAGTGTCATTCTGGGAATATAATGAAAACTTTGTCCCCCACATTACTGCCGGACATAACAACAACCTCAATCATGCGATTCCTAAGATGATTACAACTAACCTAGTACCATTACATAGCCCAGAAGTCTAGTCAATATTCCTTAGGAGCATCACCAGTGCCCCTTCCTTCAATGTAATTCTCTTCCTATACTAAAATTGCATATGAACTCATATAGTTTCAATATTCACCTGGCAAGCGAGACAATACGTGTTCATTAACCATATCAGCAATAATTTCAATAGTTGCACCAAGAATAAATTCTTTCTTGAAAACATTTTGCTTCCCATATGTGATCCTCTAGGTCAGGATATGTACTCTCAACTATTGGAGAAACGAGGTCATCTCTTCCACATATCAATGACTCGTAGAAAATTCTACATCAGCTTCACTGTACTTTGGTTCACCAACTTTGTCTTCTTCAACGTTTAGAATCCACTTTCAGAATTCCCTAATTTCATCCACATTCGAGTTACCGGAACCTGTTCTTAGACGCATGCTTTGCATTAATCTTAACACACGAAAAAATCACATAAATAAGAATTGTTGGTTGCTGAGAAGACAATATCTTGTCTAGTTCCTTTAGGAACGACAACAGACAATATCTGTCTTAAATCACCAACAAACTACATGCGGAGATTTATGTTTTACAAATCGAAGATTTTAATAAGTTTCTGCTAAAATCATGGTGATGAATGTTAACTTGTGATTAAAAATTTTCTAATTATGTATTGAGATTATTTTAAAGACTTCAAACTCATGTGTTTAGTGGTTGATATAGTTAATGTCAAGACGAATCGCGTGACCCACCGTTAAAAGAGTTGATTGAAATAGTATTTGCTCTGTCTACTACTTCCCTTAGTGAAATTACAATCTGCACCACCACTAACACTCAGCCATACACCTACTTATATATGCTCCTACTTCTCCCATTCATCCTCTCTCTTATCTTCTTGCACCACCGTTGCACCATATTTGGCCACCCACTTGCCACTGCCCACTTAACCATGATTTTAATTTTAGAATTTATGTTATTTCCCCTAAGATCATGGTGGAAATATTTTACCGATTAATCTATAAACGTGACAGTTTTAAAGTTAAGAATAAAAAAAATAATTATATACATGAAAAAGTTCTCTAAAAACCTAGATTTTAATTTGCTATTAACCATATAAAGGTTTTCTAAAGCATAGGTTGTTAGCTATAGCAAATCAATGGTTGAATTCATGATTATCCACTTATTGACGCACTCTAATCTTTAATGTTGTTAGCTTTGCTTGTTCAGAATCTTAAATGCACGCATTTGTTCATTAATTTTTAGTAATATACCTAACAAATTATATGAATTCAGCCATATCTTATACAATATTATTAACACATACGAAGTATTAAGATAAAATTATACTAAAATCTTCGAACTTTGGACCTTTAAATGAAAGTGAATGGATATTCTTGAGAAGAAAGAAATATTTTTTACATATTACCATCAATGTCAATAACTATAGTCAATGCTTTTGTACTTTGAGAACTCCATGCATGAGAACAACTCTATCCACATTTCAAAACCAATAACTTGTGATTTATATTTTATGATCTTGCATTGAGTGTAATTTAAGTAGATTATGACTCATATAAGGTACAATTATGATTTTCGTAAATTAGATTTGATATCTTAAAATTTTGTTACATACTTTTAAATTGGCAATATGCAACACTCTTTACATATTAACATCAATGTCATTGAATATAGCAGTGCTTTTAGACTATGAGAGTTCCATGAGAATAATTCTCTTTAAATTTTGAAACTAATAGCTTGTGATTTAGATGTTATGATTTGGTTTTGAGAATAATTAGAACGGGTTTATTCGTACATTGTACAATTATGATTTTTGTCTTCTCACCTTTCTCTCTTGCTATCTTACACTGTTGTAATGCGTTTGACCAACATCCACCAGCCACCACTGAATGTCAGCTACACTGCAACCTGCAATCTACATGTACCCTTTTTCCTTTCACTATGGATTTTTTTTTACCGATTTTTGCAATTTGTTGATGGGTTTTCGTTAAATTTGCAAGGAAGTAAGTTATAGTACTGAATTTTGACCGAAGAAATTAGAAAATGATAGCTAATCATTAGTCAATTTGTAAGGAAGTTAGTCATACTGATGAATTTTGATCGACATAACTTATCTTATCTTATCTTATCCGAATTTAACTTATTGTCATATATTATATATATGAACTTATATTACCTTATTTAAACTTATCTTATTTAAACATATCTTAGTACATAAGCTAAATTAATATGTCATAACCTTTACGAATGAATAACATATATGGTACACCTTAGGAGTGGGGCCATTTAAATCTCAATATATTTTTCATTATTTCTGAATGGAACCACTTAAATTAAATATATTGGGAGTAGTACATAGTTCTATATACTCCGTGATGTACCTTATAACATACATGTGCCTTACTTTCATGTCTTTGATATAACATTAATTATTTACGAATATTTACACTACAATCTAAGAAAATTATCATAAATTTTTAAATAGATGTAATACAAATCTCACGTACTACATGCACGAGTTCAAAAGTTAGTCTAATACAATACGAAAAGTTCCTTAAAGAAAATTTGTATGACTCCTTAGATGGAAGTATGACCTACTGATTATAAAAGCTAACCTTAGTTGTCTTTTAAAATGCTGGGTAAAGAATTGTGCATTTATATCCTTAGATGCAACTAACCATAGACTAATATGTTCTTATTGATTTGCGTTGTATATTTGATTATGTGATATTATGTTCCCCATATTTAAGTATTATTTCCCTTTTGATCGTGAAATCATGCCTACTATCCTACATATAAATATTTATCAAATCGTTTTTATAACCTATATACCCTTTTATTTTGTATACTTAATTTATTACTTCCTAAATTTATGACTACTATTAACTTATTTAGACATTAAGTGCATCAAATGTCATTTTTATTGTATCCTGTTATTAGGTAAGATTTCGTCCAGTTCAAAAGTTAAGTGGCATATTAATAAAGAAACAAAATTAAGATCAAATTTAATGACAAACTTAATAATTATAACACTAACCAAATAACAATAAATGGAAAAAAAATACAAATTGTACTTTTTTAACAACATTTCACAAACAAAAAAAATTATAGAATTAGAAAGACTTTTCTTTTAATTGTTACTCCCTCGCAGCCGCGAATAACTCTTAGTTTCCAAGTTTGACACTATTAATACGTCAATAAATTACTTCAGAATTTTCTCTGATAAATAATAAAAAGCATAATTGTGTACGATATTGTTTATTCGTCTCATTGAACCCATATTTAAGAAATCAGAATCCTTCACATCTTTCCATCTCAGATAAGTAATTCAGATATTTTAAACTCATGATGGGTAGTTTCTTATAAACCAATAATAGATGTAACCACTAACTTTACTTTCTCTTTGTCTGCCTTCTGTAATCATTGGGACAAAGGCAACTATAATACTTGCTTGAACAAAAATAATCATATTTCATGAAGAAAATAACATTAGTATGTAATAAATATTTTTTTTGGACAAAAATATAAAAAAATCCGTCTAATGGAAAATTCGTTTAACCTTATTTGTCTTTTGAAATGCCGGGTAAAGAATCGTGCATTTAGATCCTTAGATGCAAGCTAATCATAGACTAATATTTTAATTATTGATTTGTGCTATATATTTGCTTATGTAATATTAGGCTATAATCACGTCGATTAAGTCACCGCCTATTGTCACACTTTATTAAGTTATGAGTGTATAATATTTTTTTTGTTTTGTATATTTATTATGTTCCCCATATTTAAGTACTATTTTCCTTTTTATGTTGATATAGGTCTTGAAATCATGCCTACTATCTAACATATAAATATTTATCAAATCCTTTTTATAACCTATATACCCTTTTATTTTGTATATAATTCCCTCCGGCGCTCAAGTCAGTTGATGATCAAGCTAGAGAGAGAAAGTCTAGAGAGAGATGCTATGGTTTGTTAGGTAAGAATTCAATACCTGTTCATTGATGAGAAATCTAGTATTTATAGTGCTCTTGAACTCCCAATTGTAAGTGGGCTGGAATGCACTCATAGCTGAAAAGCATCCACATGGGTGGGCATCCTAAGGCCAGGTGGCAGGGCCACCTGCTGGGCCTCCTTTTCCTCATCATTGGGCCATGGCTGTAAATTAGCCCAAACAAATCTCAACCACACGATTGGATTAGAGTTACAACACTTGTTCATTAGAGTTATACCCCCCTAAAAAATTTTGACCTCAAAAAATTTTTTTGATTTTTTTTACTGAAATTCTTTTTTTGGAGTTAAATCACTTTCTCATTAGAGTTACATCACTTATTCATTAGAGTTATATCGCGTAAAAATTCATTTTTATTTCTCATGTAACTATGCATTCTCATATAAACTCACTTCTATATATATATCTCTCTATTATATATATGAAGGGGGAGGCATGGTGTCCGCCTTTGAAAATACAAAAATACCCTTCAGAAAAAAAGTTATTAGGAAAGAAAGAAGATAGAAGCTATTTTCATATTAAATAAAAAGCTAAGATAATTGAGACACAAGTAAAATAATGAATTTCATTGAAAAACTTTACACAAAAAAAGTTTCAAGATCATTGACAAAATAAGAATCTTCGATTCAAAAATGGTTACCAATATTGATAATAGTAACATTACATTTTCACCGCATATTATTTTACAGAATATCAAACTTATGCACTCATAAAATATTGCTTATTGCCTACTATTTACAATTTCTATCATATAAGGAATGGTAAGGGAGTGATAATAGTTATAAAACATTAGCACTCTGCCCTTTAAACATATAAAGTTCAATATAACTTTGTTTTAAAGAACACAGTAGTTAAAAATCTACGGTTTTACATGTAAAAACATGTCAATTCAAAAATGATATTTTTTATTCCATATTATGTTGTGCATAAAATTGTGATTCGGCATAAGTGAATGATATCATCTTTTTAAATACATATGTGTGCTCAAAATAAATGCTAAAATTTATGCACGCACGCATCGCGTGCCAAAAATGCATATTCCATGGTTGCATTATTCTATTTCTTCATTTATTGGTTGTTGCTCCAATTCATGTTCAACTTCATCGTTTCTTATTATAGTGGAAGGCATCTATTTATAAATTTGCTTCTTGTATCATTCAATTGGTAATAGGAGATTTCGTGTTGTGGTGTGTCGCATCTTTTCTAGCTGCTTTTGCTGAAACAAGCGAAATGAAGATATAGACCCCGGAGTACAATACTCCTTTTCTTGTGTCGTTTCCTTTGGTTGTTGCTTTTGAGGGCATGCAATATCCTTTATCATTTGTTGTTTTGCAGGTTGGGCAGTGACCATGAATTTTCGCCTGTTCTGCTTGACATTTTCAGATTCTGTATTTTCCTTTGCTCGTTGGTTCCGTTGACATTTTTTATCCGCAAAATCCCGCATAGATAGTGGTTGACGTAATGGGTGCTTTACTCCCTACTTTTTCCACCTGAAACCATACAAAAACATATAATGGCACCAATCTAAAAAGAACTTAGAAAAATTCAGATAATGTTAACTTTTACAGAAAAAGAGTACCTGATCTTGTGACTAAAGTAATCAATATTCAGTTTATCATGGCAAGGTATTGTGATGATAATGTAATGAGTGTGCCCATCATACAATTGCAGACAGAGGACTTAGAGCTTTTATCCGCGACTTTCATTTCCAATTTTTTATCTCTCATTAGAGACTATTGTCTATTTACAACTTTCAACTTATTGGAACTTCATTTAAGGAAGAGTTTAGCTTAAGCACATAAAAAAAATGAAATAATCTTGAACATGTATGTCATTGACAAATCCAGTGAATTAGTAAACTACCTCTAATAATTTTACTAGCAAGTTTACTAAAACTAAGTTATATAAAACTAGATAAATTATTTTCAGCCAATTGAAAATAACAAGTATCACTTATAGACCGCAAAGAAATCTATGAAAAAAAATCAAAATAAGGGCTACAGATTTAGATAGCTATGTTATTAAAATGTAGTGTTGAACCTCTTATCTTGTGTGTTTTTTATCAACTCCACTATCCCTAAACATAAGTATTCAAGCATAAGACGGTAGGCATGTATCATATTATTGACTCCTATGAAGTGTATAACAACAACCACCTTCATAAATATATAAGTTACACACACTAAAGAGCATTTTTTAATCTGTTTTTCTTTTTCATACTCCTATGAAGTGCATTAAGATAGCAAGGGCCATGATCCTCTTAGGTCCTCAAAATTTTCCTTAACTGATTATTCACGAAACGTATCAATCATATACACACTAAGGCTACAAATCAGGAGATAATTAGGGACTTGCCTAACTAAGCCTAACTAACATAATTACAATATATTATTTACAGCAAAGAATATTACATAATACTAACATAATATTCTATCAGACCCCCGCAGTCGAAGCGGAAGGTTACAACACGACATGGACTGGCACGAAAATCTTCAAAGAGAACCAAGGGAAGACCCTTTGTGAAGATATCAGCGAGTTGGTGACGAGATGGAACATGTAATACCCGTACCTGGCCACGGGCTACCTTTTCACGAACAAAATGAATATCGAGCTCAATGTGTTTCGTACGCTGATGATTAACAGGATTGCCAGACAGACAGATAGCACTAACGTTATCACAGTAAACCAATGTAGCTGTGGAGATAGGACAGTGTAACTCCAAGAGTAAATTACGTAACCAACATGATTCAGATACAACATTAGCCACACCACGATACTCGGCCTCAGCACTAGAACGAGACAAGGTGGGCTGACGTTTCGCAGACCAAGAGATCAAGTTATCTCCCAAGAAGACACAATAGCCAGAGGTGGAACGTCGAGTATCAGGACAGCCACCCCAATCAGCATCAGTGTAAGAGACAAGAGTAGATATGGAAGAAGGATACAAGTGCAAACCATGATCAATAGTACCCTGTACATAGCGCACAATGCACTTAAGAGCCTGCATATGCTCGTCCTCGGATCATGCATGAACAAAATACCTGCTGCACGGCATAAGAGATATCAGGCCTAGTGAAGGTCAGATACTGAAGAGCCCCAGTCAGGCTCCGATAATGAGATGGGTCCTCATAAGGTGTACTAGCAGTAGCACTGAGCTTGGGTTTGGTGTCAACTGGAGTCGGAGAGGGCTTACAAGAGGACATGCCTGCACGCTCGATAATCTCAAGAGCATATTTACGCTAAGATAAAAATAGACCACCTGCATGACGAGTAACAGCAATCCCCAAAAAATAACTCAAGGACCCAAGATCCTTCATAGCAAATTCCGAGCTGAGTCGGGCAATAATAGACTTGCGCAAAGCATCAGATGAAGCATTGAGGATGATATCATCAACATATAACAACAGATAGGCCATATCAGAACCATGG
Source organism: Beta vulgaris subsp. vulgaris (assembly GCF_026745355.1). Lineage (NCBI taxonomy): Eukaryota > Viridiplantae > Streptophyta > Magnoliopsida > Caryophyllales > Amaranthaceae > Beta > Beta vulgaris. The sequence continues at coordinate 14,094,798 of NC_079209.1, forward strand.
GGAAAAATAAACAGAGAGTGATCTGACTTACTATGAGTAAAGCCAATGGTGGAGACAAAATCTGCAAACCGCATATACCATGCGCGGGGAGCCTGCTTAAGACCATATAAAGACTTCTTCAACAAACAGACATAAGCAGGACGAGCAGGATCCCGAAAACCCAGAGGTTGATGCATATAAACAGTTTCCTTCAGATCACCATGAAGAAAAGCATTTTTGACATCAAGTTGGTGAATAGACCACCGCTTGGATAAAGCCAAGCTCAGAACTGTCCGGATAGTAGCCGGTTTAACAACTGGGCTAAAAGTGTCTCCACAATCAACGCCAACCTACTGAGTCTGTCCATCACCTACAAGACGGGCCTTATGCCTCTCAAAAGTACCATCAGAATGTTCTTTATGATTAAAAATCCACATAGAACGAATAGCATTCACATCAGGAGGACGAGGTACCAACTCCCAAGTCCCATTTTTAATTAGAGCATTATATTCATCAGTCATAGCAATTTTTCAGTTCACATCACGGAGAGCACTCACAGGGTTACGGGGTAAAGGGGATTTAGAAGCTTGAGTGTGGAGGTTAAAATGACGTTTAGGCTTAATAATCCCAAGTTGACTACGAGTAACCGGGCGAGGCGGGAGGGGGGGACTGGATGGGAGGACTGATGAAATGGGCTGAGAGGAGGGAGAGGGGCCAGGGGCCGTGGATGGTAATGTGGAGGGAAGGGAAATAGGGCCAGCAGATAGTGGAGCAGCAATATTAGAGGGAGAAAAGGGAACTGGGCCAGGTGAAGGGGCCGGCCCAGCACATGGAGGGGGGGAAGAAGCACGCGGGTCATATGACCAAGAAGGTGGGATGCGCGGGTCAGATGGCCCAGCAGAAGGGACACGCGGGTCAGAGGACCCAGCAGCATGTGGAAATGGATCTGCGTGCCTGATTGGGGAAGCAGGGGGCTTTGGGCCACACGGCCTGGGTCCACAAGGGTGTTTATGGGTTGGGAAATTTGTGTGTGGGTTATTTGTGGTGTGGAGCTAGTGTTTAGATGGTGTAAAATGGTAGGATGAACCCCATCATCTAAAAAATCATATGCATGGGAAGGTGGTGTATGTAGGGAGGCAAAAGGAAAATGAGACTCATCAAACACAACATGGCGACACACAATGATTTTGTTTGAGGATAGGTCATAGCATTTATAACCACGATGATTAGGAGGATAACCCAAGAAAACACATGGTGTGGAACGAGCTTGAAGTTTGTGGATGGTGGTAGAGGGATAAAGGGGATAACATAAGCACCCAAAAAATCTTAGATGATCATAGGACGGGTCCCGTTGGTAGAGTATTTTGAGAGGAGTGTGATAATCAAGTCCCTTCGTAGGAAGAATGTTAAGGAGATATGTGGCAGTTTGTAATGCATGATGCCAAAAGGAGGGGGGGATGGATGCATGAGCAAGAAGAGTGCGAACAATATTATTAATAGTACGAATTTTTCGTTCGGCTTTTCCATTTTGGGAAGAAAAATAAGGACAAGAAAAACGAAAAAGCAAGCCATTGTTCTTACAAAAATCATGCAAAGGTGCATTTTCAAATTCCCGCCCATTGTCACATTGGAGAGTTTTAATGTCCCGTTCAAATTGAGTGCGAATAAAAGCTTGAAAAGAAAGAAAAGTGGCATACACTTGAGATTTCTTAGCTAATGAAAATGTCCACACAACATTGGTAAAATCATCCAATAAGACAAGATAGTAACGATGTCCAAGGAACTCAAAACAGGTGAGGTCCAAATATCAGCATGAATAATATCAAAGGGCATAACAGTACAAGAAGTAGATGCAACAAATGGCAACTTCACAAGTTTTCCAAGGGGACAAGAAAAACAAGTAGATGAGCTACTAGGTTGATTATACACAATCAATATATTATTTCTAAGAGTAGCTAGAATCGGGTGGCCCGGATGACCCAAACGTTCATGCCAAGTGGAAGAGGCCAAGGCGGCAAAAGCTGGAGGAGGTGAAGCAATGGTAGTGGATAGAGGATAAAGAGCTCCTTGAGTCTCACATCTCATTAGGCGGCTCCCCGTGTGTAAATCCTTCACAGAAAACCCAAAAGGATCAAATTCCACAGAAACAGAGTTATCGGTGGTAAATTTACGAACAGATACTAAATTTTTAACAAGTTGGGGAGCATGAAGAACATTTTTGAGGTGTAAGGAGGAGTGTGGGGAAGGTAAATGAGTGTCTCCATAACCATGAACAGGAACAAAATTACCATTACCAACAATTATACCACGAGAATTGCTCAAATTAAAATAGGGAGAGAGAGTACCTGGTGTGGATGTCATATGTGACGTGGCTCCAGTGTCCATATACCAGTTGGGGTCAGGTGGAGTGAGCCCAAGAGTATACATAGCAGAATCAATGTCTGTCGGGCAAGAAGTTGAAGAAGGGGAAGCTGTGGCAGCTACATAGGCCTGTTGTGGCTGCTGCTGGCCCGGTTTTGAGCCCAAAACACCTGGTGCCCCATAAGGAAAAGGAGCAGCAGGTCTGGCCCAAGGGAGAGTGGGGTATGGGGAAGGAGGTAAGGCCCAAGGTCCTTGGCCCCAACCCCACTGCCACGCCTGCCCAGCAGGAGGTCGCGGCTGCTGCTGCCAACCCGCCGACGGCCCAGCCTGACCACGGCCACCACCGCCGGACCGGCCACCACCACTGCCGAAGTTCCGGCCACCACGACCGCCGGTATGGCCATCCTGACCACCGGAATTGCGATTTTTTGCATGATTTTGTCCCCGTTTTCTATTTGAATTTTGGCCACCATGAGAGGGGACCCGAGAGGAAGGTAAATCCGGAGCCACCTCATCCGGTTCACGAGCAACCAAAACAACACCCGTGCCGGCCTTCTTGGCAAGACCCGCTTCTTCAAGCGTGAGCATAGATCGGGCTTGATAAAAGGGGGGTAGTGGGTCACTTTGGCGAATAAGAGTTGCAATTTGATTATAGGAATCCGTAAGGCCGGAAACCAATTGAAGAACAAGACGGTTGTTACTTACCGGGGCTCCCACGTTTTTCAGTTGATCCGACAAAGTCTTAAGATGTTGACAATACGCAGAGGCATTAGGAAAATCCTCCATATGTGTATTAGAGAATTCTTGTTCAAGAGTAACGGCACGAGAATTCTTATTGTCCTGAAAAATATCACGCAAACGATCCCAAGCCGCCGTAGCTGTAGAATCGGGTTCAATGATAGTGTGTAAGAGATCATCGGATATGGTCGCATAGATCCATTGAAGAACCGTTGCATCAAGAGTAGACCATAATTCTTTTTCATCATCCGTAGAGGGAACCTTCTCCTTCCCTTTTTCCGGTGGAATAATATGATGAAGAACTTTGTGAGAGCGAGCATGAATTTTAAATAATTCCGCCCATGTAGAGTATTGAACATTCTCCGTAGTAAGAGTGATGGAGATGTGGTTGCGAATATTCGAAACCACTAGGGCGGGGTGAAAAGAGGATTTTTCGGCAGCCATGGCTGCGGAAAAAAAATGGCCGACGGAGAAGGGGGGGCAGCACCGGCGCCGGTGAGGTTCACGGCCGAGTGAGCAGCGGAATAGAGAAAGGAAGAAGAGAGAATCGGCCCTAGGATCAAGGAACTGATACCATAAAAGTTTTCCTTAACAGATTATTCACGAAACGTACCAATCATATAGACACTAAGGCTACAAATCAGGAGATAATTAGGGACTTGCCTAACTAAGCCTAACTAACATAATTACAATATATTATTTACAGCAAAGAATATTACATAATATTCTATCAGGCCCCTCAATAGCCTCGCCCCTACGTGTCATAGAAATAAAAGGAAGATTTTCAACCAATTATTCGAACCTTGATTCTTATTGCAATATATGTAGTCGTACATAGCATTTTATTCCAAAATTTAGTAGACCAATGTGAAAGACTCCAACTATTAAGATGGTTGATATTTACATTATCATGATGAGTTTTATGAAGCCTAGTAACGGTAGAAATCATTAATCTATATCTATATGTTTCTGGTCTTCTAATAATCATATTTTTATTGTATACGTACCATGAAATTTCCTTCTTGATTCCTTCCATCAGTACTCTTTTATGAAGCGAGTCCAAACAATATTAGAATAGTCTAAGGTCGTGATTTGCAATCAAGTTTGTTTATAAGTTGATCTTCAGAAATTATAAATTAGTCTACCTTAATCAAGAAGACAGTATGTTCTCTGTATCACAGTTCGCAAAAAATAAAAAACAAATATGATCCAGACAGCTAGGTTGCAGTTGTGAATCTTTAATGGTAAAAACTAATTAACTTGAGTTGAATAATCTTATTTCATAAACGTTGATGGTCTGCTTGATAGATAAATATAATTTGTGGTGATAGGCATAAAGTGGTAAGTCTAATCCAATCGTGTGGTTGAGATTCAGTCTCTTTTCTCATCTAAAGAGCATTCTCAATTTCTCATGTCATCTTTCCACAATATATATATATATATAGGGGAGGGATCCGCTGAAAATATCTCTTAATCTGAAAACTGAAAACAAGGGTAACTTTTAACCCCTTTAGGGTAACTTTTAACACTTTTAGTTCTATATATTTCAAGGATAACTTTCTTTATTATAAGAGTAACTATTACCACTTTTAGGGTAACTTTTACCATTTTTAGGGTAACTTTTAGCAATTTTAGGGTAATTTTATATATATTTCAAGGGTAACTTTTAGCACTTTTAGGGTAACTTTATATGCTATAAGAGTAACTTCTTCCACATCTAACGTAAATATATATATTTCAAGGGTTAATTTTCGTAAAACAACACTTCCCTTCCAACTATTACTCGAAAGTTTTAGTGCCATTTTGTTTTCCAATTACAAAAACTTGACACTTGATCTTATTCTCTTCCAAAACTAAGAATTCAAATTCATAAAATAGAGTTTAGTAACCGAAAGCAGATTGTGACAAGTAACACCTCCGACGAACTCCTCCCTAGTACTCTCATGGTAGTCGGCGAACAAATACCCGACGATGAACTTTCCGGAGAATTAGCCAACGATCATGAACTAGCGCGAGGTAAACGCCCGAAAATCGCTCACATTCTCTCTCACCTATACGTCGAAGAAGTTGCGAAAACCATCGTTTTGTCCAAACGATTCAACTCAGTCTGAAATTCGGTCATCACATTCACCTTCTCCGACGAAAAATATTTAACGAAAATTTTTAACAAAACTAGTAATCTTACAAATATTAATATAAACCTACACAATTATCTCTTTTAAAGCTAGAAAAAGCTTCACATGATTTTGAATTAGAGATTAACACAGATTAGAAGAATCAAAACTTGTAAATGACAATAAATTAAACCTAAAACATAGTCTCGAGATCAAAAAAATAAGGTATAGCGAAAGAACACAAAGATTCAACTGAAATTAGCCAATTAAAACAAAAATAAATACGAACACATACAATTTTTCAAACAACTAGAGAAAAATTGAGCTAAAATTAGCAATTCACAAGTTTAATAATGAGTAATTGGACTTTGAAATTAATATTAAAAAATAAGCAATCGATCTTACCAAAATTTCGAATCGTAGGAGAAACGGATATCGATTTAAAAGTGAGCGGAGTAGCTGCGAGCAATTGATTGAACGATAGTGAGAAAGTCGCATTTGACAGGGAGGGGAGAGAGATAAAGTTGCGTTTAACAGGGGAGGAGTAATCGCGCTTGAGAAAAGAAAGTTCTGGAGCAATCCTCGTGGTTAAATCATAGCCCTTCAGTATTTTCTTTTAAACGCATGCGAGTTTTTAACGGTTTAGATCCTCTATTTTTAGTTTTCAGCTTAAAGATGGTTTTCACGAGATCCCATTCCTATATATAATTAATTAATTAATTTTATTTAAATGTGGAGCTGAACTGAACTGAACTGAACTTATTGGAGCTGAACTGAACTGAACTGAAAATAAGTTGGGGAGAACAGTCTCGTACTCTATAGAGAGAAGCTGAGGTAGCCCTACTCAACCTTCACAATCATGACCACGTCACAGTTTCAAAAAAATAATTGTTTATCATATTCACAATTATATTGACAAGAGGGGAACCCTTCTATAAATAGGCTTAGAATGCTATGCCTTCTTTGCATCAAACCCTTCTATAACTACAACTTAGCTACTTCTCTCCCTTTTAACATATTTTTCATCCTTTCTCTTGGAGTCTTGGTCAATCATCATTCATCAGGTTAGCTCTCTTTTCCTAATATATATGATAATATTATATATCGCTTGATGGGAAAAAAGTCTAGTAATCTCATATTATTTCTTGCAAAAGATATCTTATTAGAAAATTTTCATCCAAGATCCTCAATAATGCATATGATAATATGAGTATATTTTTCAATTTGTCTCATGTGTATTTATGCTGATAGAATATCTGTAATTATTTTTGTAAATCACTAATTTTTTTTTTTTGCTAAGTCAGTGAAAATATATTGTGCAACAAAACCATTTACAACTTAAACGCATGCCTAAGTGAGGACAAACCAATTAGATTGGACAACCCTCACGAAAGCACCAAGCTAACTTTTCTTAGCCATTCTCTATCTTTACAAGTTATTTTCCTAGGCATAACTCCATAACATCAATCTATGACATTTCTTTGTATCCTATAAACAAGTATATTTACATTAATACCTTTTTGGTTCCAATAAACCTCATTCTATTATATACTCCCTCTGTTTTTTTGTTCTTCCTACTTAGAATCTTGACATTATTTACAACTAGTCGTATATGTACGTGATGCGTGCGTCAACAACCTTATATAGTTATATATACGAATGAGCATGTTTTTTCAATCTAAAATTGTTTTGGTAGTAATTTCAATTATTGAGGTGCTTTCTAGAAATTACTTTTTAAAATTTTTTAAGTGTTTGATACCGTCACTGAAAAATTTGGTCGATGATTCAATAATTCCTTGTCAGCGGTTTATTATAGCTCTTTAATGATTATAATTGTTAAAGCGGTATTGGTTGAACTTTGTAAATACGAATTATTATGTTTTCAGAATATATATATCACTAACTTCTTTTATTGAAGATTTTAATTAATTTCATGAACTGATTGTGTTAATTTATTTTGTCAAGTGATTAATGACGATTGCACATTTCATTTTTGACTTATTTTATATTGCAAATTACATTGATTCTCGTTTTTTATTTTTTTATAAAAAAAACATTGTTTTAAATTATTAGTGGTTATTCTAATCATTTTTAAAGGGGGAGACTACACCTCCTCCCTTGGCTTATATAATAGAGATTAGAGATAATCTTCTAAATTCTTTTCAATATATATTAAAAAATAGTCATGTGGGTCTTGTTTGATTCGTATTAGAGAATACTTTATTAATATTCAATTGTTATAATATTTATTAATATATGTAATGGAAGATATTTATTAAGTGCATTGGCTTATGTACACACTTAAAGTAGGAAGAACAAAGAAACAAAGAGAGTACCATACAAAATTCTTTAAATTATACTTTTAATTTGATGCTTCTTCTGTTGTCTTTTGATGTTCCTAATTGAACTTTTTTGTGTTTAAAACATATTCTAGCTAGAAATATTTAAAAAGAGAAACTGTGAAAATTTGAAAATCATCAGGAGGGAGTATATAAATGTAACAAGAGTTTTTATATTTATTGATTATAAACACACTTTCCACAGGTTTGGAAAATCAACAAGAAATGGGTTCAAGCATCTTTGGAACTCCAATCACAGTAGCAACGCTGAGAGCAATGCCTGAATACCAAGGCAGCAACTCAATAAGCCAGAAAGACCGGGCAAAGGTCGCACTCGAGAAGATGAATGCAGAAGGCAAGGCCATGGATGCTCGAAACTTCTTAGAGAAGTTGCAAACTCGATTTGCTGGAAGTGGTGATGTGAGCACGATGTGTATGATTTACAATGCAACTGGTGAAACTATGACTTTCGTTATTGCTCGTGATTGGAAGGGTCGTGTTTGTGAGTCTGCGTACCCGATGATCGTTGCGAACGGGCAATGGGGTGTTTTCTTGCATGGCCAGTACTACAACCAGGACAAAAATTCTAGAGCTGGCATTGTTTACTCTGCCCTCAACAATCAAGGGAATGAAAAACACTGGTTCATGGGGTTTTCTAACTCAACTCAAGGCAGTTACAATCAGGTATTAATCGTATTTCTCAATCTCATATATATATGTAAAAAAATACACATTGTCAAGCCGGTTTATTATTTATGTAGCGCTCCCCAGAACCTCAAGTGTCATTATCAGTGACTTAACCATTAGTCTAATTCTAATGTACGATTATTATGCAAAAAAAAATTGACATAACAAGAACAAAAATTTGAAAACAAGTGATTCAATAATCAAAGTTCATAAAATCAGTTTGTTACTTTATTGACGAGTTCAAATGGTCATAGCTACCCAACAACATTGGGTATTTCGACCAATACTAACTAATTATATAAATTTGCTTTTTTTTATATGTATTGAGAGTAATTCCACCCTTTAACTACAAATTAATATTATCAGTAAAATACATGTAACATGTTGACTTTCGCACATGCAAATGCCCTATTTTGACGATTAATGTCTTTAATTATATATTAGCTTTGAAATGCGATCAAAGTTAATATTAGAATATCGCAATCTTTTGAATGTTGCATGCATTTAGAAATATTCTGAGGTACATAAGTAGTCCAAAAGTCAAAGTGTTGCCACTAAATAAATGGATAACATATTAGATAATTAAATTGTTGGTGTAGGTGTATGTAGAAATTCGCGAACCAGGACACTATGAGCAGCCAGAGAGCAAGGGAATTTGGCAAGCTCTTGACACCAAGTTGAGTAAGGGGAATTTGGTTCATCAGGAAAAAGAAGGAGGAGGATTTACATGCGCATCAATCGGCAATACTGCAGAACCAGTATTCGAGGCAATCATGACACTGCCTGAAGCTAAGTAAAACATGCCATGCACTTGTTGTGTGGATGTGGATACTTATTATCTTACTATTACTATTATCCTTTGTGAAATTATATTTGGACCAATTCGCTTGTAAACCATATGCTAGTGCACTTGATGCTTAGTACGCCGTTGAGGCTCGGTTAAATAAGGTCCTCTTTCATTATGTTGTTTTTTTCAACTTTACCGTCTGTACTTCCAGCTATATGCTGGGATTGCTTTGTTTTTTCCCTTATAAATAATATGTGTGCTATGCTTTAAGCAAGAAAAATGCTATATATTTGCCTTGATCTTCTCTCAAAATGACATCAACAATTATTTCAATAATCATGAAAATAATTAGGAAAAAAAAGAGTAGTCCAAAGAGAATGAATTAAAAGGGTCATCTAAGAGGTCCTTTATTACTTTTTCAAGCGAAAGAGGATTACTCAAATCGGAGGTTATGTCCTATTCTCATGCAACAAACCCCAATTCAAGAACATGAATAATAACAAGATGACTATATAAATCTATTAACAAAATCCCCTATTTTTATGTAAGTTTAGTTAAGTGAACAAATAGGGAGTCAACTCCTTAATTTCATCTTTCATTCCTTCATTGAAGTGACTATTAATTAAGTTTCATGGAAGTCAATCACAAAAACAAACAATAAAACCATATTGCTAATTTGATTTCATTTTCCAAAGTAACCCCAGCCCAAATATGACCAAAAAGCTCATGATATTATTAATGGATTTATCCCTTTCACAAAATAATTACTCACAAATCATAATAAAGTATAAACTAAAAGATATTAACAACTATTAACATGAAGTAAAACACTAATCGAGGATGCAGAAGTAAATAGAGTAAAATGACATGAAAGTAAGAAAATAAAGCAAAAAATATAAGAGAGAGTAAGAAATTCTCATTAAAGTTGCAGGGAGCCTCCAAAATGTTCAAGTTTCCTTTTTAGATTCTTCAAATTCCAAACTTTCAAGTTTCTCTCACTTCTCTCTCTAGAAGATGAAAGTTTCTCTCTCTAAAAACCCTAAAAAAACTCTGTAACTAAGATTACGGAGGCTACCCCACCTTCCTCCTCTTCAAAATTTAGGGGTTCGACTATTAAAAGATTTACACATCACATCATCAAATGGGCCGAAAAATAGGATAATCCGCACAGGTCAATCAGAACGGGCTCTCCATGCTAGTAAAAGTATTAGAGGTAGTTTACTAACTCACTGGATTTGTCAATGACATACATGTTCAGGATTATTTCATTATTCCATATGCTCAAGCTAAACTCTTCCTTAAATGAAGTTCTAATAAGTTGAAAGTTGTAAATAGACAATAGTCTTTAATGAGAGCTAAAAAATTGGAAATGGAAATCGCGGATAAAAGCTCTAAGTCCTCTCTCTGCAATTGTATGATGGGCACACTCATTACATTATCGTTACAATACCTTGTCTGTAATTGTACTCTTTTTCTGTAAAAGTTAATATTATCTGAATTTTCCAAAGTGATTTTCAAATTGGTGCCATTATATTTTCTTGTATGGTTTTAGGTGGAAAAAGAGGGAGTAGGGAGTAAAGCACCCATTATCTCAACCATTATCTATGAGGGATTTTGTGCATAAAAATGGTCAACGGAACCAACGAGCAAAGGATAATACACAATCTGAAAATGTCAAGCAAAACAGGCGAAAATTCATGGTCACTGCCCAACCTGCAAAACAACAAATGATAAAGGATATTGCGTGCCCTCAAAAGCAACAACCAAAGGGAAAGACACAAGAAAAGAAGTATTGTACTTCGGGGTCTATATCTTCATTTCGCTTGTTTCAGCAAAAGCAGTTAGAAAAGATGTGACACACCACAATACGGAATCTCCTATTACCAATGGAATGATACAAGAAGCAAATTTAGAAATTCAGATTCCTTCCATTATAATAAGAACTGATGAAGTTGAACATGAATTGGAGCAACAACCAATAAATGAAGAAATAGAATATTACAACCATTGAATATGCATTTTTGGCACGCGATGCGTGCGTGCATAAATTTTAGCATTTATTTTGAGCACACATAGGTATTTAAAAAGATGATATCATTCACTTATGCTAAATCACAATTTTATGCACATCATAATGTGGAATAAAAAAAATTCATTTTTGAATTGACATGTTTTTACATGTTAAAACCGCAGATTTTGAACTACTGTGTTCTTTAAAACAAAGTCATAGTAAACTTTATATGTTTAAAGGGTAGAGTGTTAATGTTTTATAACTATTATCACTCCCTTACCAATCCTTATATAATAGAAATTGTAAATAGTAGCATAAGCAATATTTTATGAGTGCATAAGTTTAATATTCTGTAAAATAATATGCGCTGAAAATGTAATATTATTATTATCAATATTGCTAACCATTTTTAAATCGAAGATTCTCATTTTGTCAATGATCTTGAAACTTTTTTGTGTAAAGTTTTTCAATCAAATTCATCATTTTACTTGTGTCTCAATTAGGTAATTATTTGCTTTAATCTTAGCTTTTCTAGTATGGAAATAGCTTCATCTTCTTTCTTTCCTAATATTTTTTTCTTAAGGGTATTTTTGTATTTTCAAAGGGGGACACCATGCCTCCCCCTTCACTTATATAATAGAGATATGTATATAGAAGTGAGTTCATATGAGAATGCATACTTATATGAGAAATGAGAATGATTTTTTACGCCATATAAGTCTTAAGAATAAGTGATGTAATTCTAATGAAAAAGTGATTTAACTCCAAAAAAAGAATTTTAGTAAAAAAAAAAATCGAAAAAAATATATTTTTTTGAGGTCAAAACTTTTTAGGGGGGTATAACTCTAATGAACAAGTGTTGTAACTCTAATCCAATCGTGTGGTTGAGATTTGTTTGGGCTCATTTACAGACATGGCCCAATGATGAGGAAGAGGAGGCCCAGCATGTTGCCCTACCACCTGGCCTTGAGAAGCCCAGCCAGGTGGGTGCTTTCCAGCTATGAGTGCATTCCAGTTCACTTACAGTTGGGAGTTCCAGAGCACTATAAATACCAACTATTTGCTGCGGTGGCATTGCTGCAGTTTTACCCATACGCAGCAATATATCACGTAAAAAGAAAAGAAAAAACAAAAAATAACCATATTGTTGCGGTTTCGGCCGAAAACCGCAGCAATATATTTTCAACGGAATTTTTTTGAAACTTTTTTACTATTTGGCCAAATATTTTGCTGCGGTTTCTAGGAAGAACCGCAGCAATATATTAAAATAATATTAAAAAATATTTTTTTAAACTATTGCTGCGATTCTTATAAAAAACCGCAGCAATATCTTTTTAAAATTATAATAAAACGGCCCAAGTAGGGTTTCCCCCCTCTCTTCCTCCCATCTTTTTCACACCTCCTCTCATCTTCTCTCACTTCTCTCCTCATCTTCCCTCTCTCCTCTAACCCTCTCAGTCACTCCTCTCATCTTCTCTCTCTTCTCCCCCTCATCTTCTCTCTCTCCTCTATCCCTCTCAGTCACGCCGGACGTCCTTCGAACTCAACGTCGTCTTTCGAAATCGTAAAACTTGCAAGGTCGACGTTGATTTCGAAAAGTCCCTCGCCAAAATCGCAAGGTCTTTTGACGAGGTCGATGATGATTTCGACGAGGTCGATGTTGATTTCGACGAGGTCGATGTTGATTTCGACGAATTCGCAAGTCCCTCGCGAAGCTCGCAAGGTCTTTCAACGAGGTCGACCGTTCATTGTTTTCGTTCGGTTTTCGTTTGGTTTTCGTTCGATTTTCGTTCATAAGGTCGCCAGATTGCTATTTGCTATTTGATTTCATAAGATTCGTAAGGTCGATCGTTCATTGCTATTTGCTCGCCAGATTCATAGGGTTCGGTTTTCGTTCGTTGCTCAACAGTTCGCCAGATTCAAGTACTCGTTTTGGGTCGCCGTTGGTTGTGTTCCTCCAATTTGTTGGTTGTTTTCGAATTTCTACTGTTATTATGTACAATTTGTCAATTTTTCAGTTTTAGTTGTAAGTGTTTTTTTTTTCATTTTACTTTTTAATTTATTGTATTATTTATGTAACTAGTTTTTTTTTATCGTTATATATTAATAATATTCATATGTTATTTCATTTTCAATTCATATGCAAATTTTGTGGATAGTGGATTTATTTGTTGCCGGATTTTTATTTTTCAAATGTGATTCCAAAATGAAAAAAAAAAAAAATTTTGGTTACCAGGACATATTGCTGCGGTTTTGGGCCCAAAACCGCAACAATAGTTTGACATATTGCTGCGGTTTTGGCCCAAAACCGTAGCAATAGTTTGACATATTGCTGCGGTTTTGGCCCAAAACCGTAGCAATAGTTTGACATATTGCTGCGGTTTTGGCCCAAAACCGAAGCAATACTCTCTATTAAATATGTAATACATAAAAATATTGTTGCGGTTTGGCCTAAAAACCGCAGCAATATTTGTAGATATTGCTGCGGTTTAAACCGCAAGAATATTATTAATACCTATTGCTGCCCTCTCAATTGCTGCGCTCCCAAAACCGCAGCAATATGGCACTTTTTAACCGCAGCAAATAGCATTTATTCTACTATCAATGAGCACGTATTGAATTCTTACCTAACAAACCAGAGTATCTCTCGCTAGACTTTCTCTCTCTAGCTTGATCATCAACTGACTTGAGCATCGGAGAGGCGAATCTGGAACTATATACAAAATAAAAGGGTATATAGGCTACAAAAAGGATTTGATAAACATTTATATGTTAGATAGTAGGCATGATTTCAGGAACTATATCAACATAAAAGAGATACTTAAATATGGGTAACATAAAAAATATACAAAACAAAAAAATATTATACACTCATAACTAAATAACGTATGATAATAGGTGATTTTATCGACGTGATTATTGCCTAATATTACATAATCAAATATATAGCGCCAATCAATAATTAACATATTAGTCTATGATTAGCTTGCATTTAAGGATCTAAATGCACGATTCTTTACCCAGCATTTCAAAAGAAAAATAAGGTTAGCTTTTATAATTAGACGAATTTTCCATTAGACGAATTTTTTTATATTTTTGTTCAGAAACAATATTTATTACATACTAATGTTATTTTCTTCACGAAATATGATTTGCTTTGTTCAAGCAAGTATTATAGTTGCCTTTGTCCCAATGATTACAGAAGGCAGACAAAGAGAAAGTAAAGTTATTGGTTACATCTAAAAGTGGTTTATCATAAACTACCCATCATGAGTTTAAAATATCTGTGAATTACTTATCTAAGCTGGAAAGATGTGAAGGATTATGTCTTCTTAAATATGGGTTCAATGAGATGAATAAACAATACCGTACACAATTATGCTTTTTCTTATTTATCGGAGAAAATTTAGAAGAAATTTTTTGACGTATTAATTGTGTCAAACTTGGAAACTAAGAGTTATTTGGGGCTACGAGGGAGTAACAGTTAAAAGAAAAGTCTTTCTTATTCTATAATATTTTTTGTTTGTGAAATGTTGTTAAAAAAGTTCAATTTGTATTTTTTTTCCATTTATTGTTATTTGGTTAGTGTTATAATTATTAAGTTTGTCATTACATTTAATCTTGATTTTGTTTCTTTACTAATATGCCACTTAACTTTTGAACTGGACAAAATCTTACCTAATAACAGGATATAATAAAAATGACAAGTGATCCACTTAATGTCTAAATAAGTTAATAGTAGTCATAAATTTAGGAAGCAATAAATTAAATATACAAAATAAAAGGGTATATAGGTTATAAAAAGGATTTAATAAATATTTATATGTAGGATAGTAGGCATGATTTCAAGATCAAAAGGGAAATAGTACTTAAATATGGGGAACATAATAGATATAAAAAAACAAAAAAATATTATACACTGATAACTAAATAACGTGTGATAATAGGTGTATTAATCGACTTGATTATTGCCTAATATCACATAATCAAATATATAGCGCAAACCAATAATAACATTTTAGTCTATGATTGGTTGTATCTAAGGTTCTAAATGCACAATTCTTTACCCAACATTTTAAAAAGACAACTAAGGTTAGCTTTTATAATCAATATGTCATACTTCCATCCAAGGAGTCATACAAATTTTCTTTAAGGAACTTTTCTTATTATATTAGACTAACATTTGGACCCGTGCATGTAGTACGTGAGATTTGTGTTACATCTATTTAAGAATTTATGATAATTTTCTTAAACTGTAGTGTAAATATTCGTACATAATTAATGTTATATCAAAGACATGAAATTAAGGCACATGTATGTTATAAGGTACATCGTGGAGTATATAGAATTATGTACTCCCAATCCATTTAATTTAAGTGGCCCCACTCAGAAATAATGAAAAATATATTGAGATTTAAATGGCCTCACTCCTAAGGTGTACCATATATGTTATTAGTAAAGGTTATGACATATTAATTTAGCCTAAGTTCTAAATATAAGTAAAGTAAAGTATACCTAAGTTCTAATAAAAGTCTAGGAGAGGCTAGAACTTGTAGTAAGATTGACAGATGTCTGGTCAATAGTCACTTGATGGCCCAATATTCAAATGCTGTTGTTGAAGTGCTGAACCCAGGTATATCTGATCATTCTCCTCTTGTCCTTAAATATGCTTTTGGGAGTCAGAGCCAGGGTAGACCGTTTAAGTTTTTCAATTATATGGCTGAACATGGAGATTTCATGTCTATTGTTGAGAATAATTGGGGGAGTTATAGGGGTAATGAGATGATGCAGAGTGTTTGGAGGAGACTTAAGGAGATTAAGACTCATATTAAGAGATTGCATAAAAGAGATTTTGCTCACCTAGCTAGTCAAATTGAACAAGCCAGGCAAGAGCTTGATGATATTCAATCTGCTCTCAAGTCCCAGCCAACTGAAGCTCAGCTTACTGCTCTGGAGCAAACTCACTATCTTAAACTGCAGAAGCTCTTGTCTATTGAAGAATCAGCAATTAGACAAAAGTCTAGAATAACGTGGCTGCAGCAGGGTGATGCTAATACCCAGGTTTTCTTTCAAGCTATGAAGGCCAGGTATAATCAAAATAGTATTGATATACTGTATGATTCTCAGGGAAGACGGTTGATAAAATCTTGTGATATTCAAGATGAAATTATAGGATTCTATCAGCAGCTACTTGGGTCATCTAATTCTTCTCTTCCCCAGATTGATGTGCAGTTGGTAAGAAGTGGAGTGCAGGTGTCACAAACTGCTGCTAGGGAGCTAATCAGAGATATTACTCCTAAAGAGATTGATGAGGCATTGAGTTCAATTGATGATAATAAAGCCCCTGGTATTGATGGCTTCAATAGCTTTTTCTTTAAAAAAAGCATGGCCTATTATTAGGCATGATATCTACAAGGCTATTACTCATTTCTTTGACACTGGAGAGCTATATACTGCTATTAACTGTACTCTGATAACCTTGGTTCCCAAAGTTCATAATCCTACATATGTGAAGGATTTCAGACCTATTGCATGCTGTACAGTTCTCTACAAGCTCATTGCTAAGATTCTCACTAGAAGAATGCAAAGTATGATTAATGAAGTGATTGATCTTGCTCAAGCTGGGTTCACGCCAGGGAGAAGCATCTCTGATAACATACTACTGGCTACTGAGCTCATCAAGGGGTACACAACAAAACATATTTCCCCTAGATGCATGATGAAAGTTGATCTCAAGAAGGCCTATGATTCTATTGAGTGGCCTTTTCTTCAAATGATGATGAGTGAATTGGGATTTCCTTCTAGATTCATCAAATGGGTTATGGCTTGTGTTACTACTGTGTCCTTCTCTATTTTGATCAATGGGCTACCTTGTAAACCCTTTAAAGCTAAGAAGGGGTTGAGACAAGGGGACCCCATGTCCCCTTTTCTTTTTGCAATAGGCATGGAATACTTATCTAGATGTCTGGGCAGCCTAAAGCAAATTCCTGACTTCAATTTTCACCCTAGGTGTGAGAGACTAAGCATCACTCACTTGATGTTTGCAGATGATCTGCTGATGTTTGCTAGAGCAGATGCCAGTTCCTTACAATTAATGTTTGATGCATTTACTTCATTTTCTCATGCTTCAGGTCTGGTTGCTAATCTTGACAAAAGTAACTTATATATAGCAGGAGTTACAGAAGAAGAAAGGAGTAATTTACAACTTATTGTCAATATGTCTATGGGAACTTTCCCTTTTAGATATCTTGGAGTGCCCTCACTACCAGAAAGCTCTATTATCAAGAGTGTAAGCCTCTTATTGAAAAAACTGTTGCTAAAGTCAGATCTTGGGCAGTTAAAAAGATCTCATATGCTGCAAGATTGCAACTTGTAAGGTCTGTCTTGCAAGGATTTCAGTTGTATTGGTGCCAAATCTTCATTTTGCCTAAGAAGGTTTTGAAAGAGATCCAAGCAATTTGTAGAAATTACCTGTGGAGTGGCCAGAGTAGTGGTAGGAAAGCTCTTGTTGCTTGGGAAAAGCTTTGCATGAAGAAAGCTTGTGGTGGATGAAATTTAAAAGATCTTGTTACTTGGAATAAAGCAGCAATTACTAAGCATCTTTGGGCTATCACAATGAAGCAAGATAGGCTATGGATTAAATGGATCCATGCCTATTATATCAAGCAGAATAACTTGTTTACTATGTCCATTCCTGCTAGGCTATCTTGGGCTCTAAAGAAAATTTGGGCTAGTAGGGACATATTAATTGCTCATCAAACTCAGCAAGCTTCAGGTGAGCACTTCTCTATCAAAAAGATGTATCAGGCAATGAGGAGTGATCAACCTATTGTTCAGTGGAAGAGAATTACTTGTGATAATAAGGCTAGTCCTAAGGCCTTATTTATCACTTGGCTGCTGCTCCAAGGCAGATTGTCCACTAAAAGTAGGCTTTGTGAGTGGGGATTATTGGAAGACAGTACTTGTGTTTTATGCTCTAATGCTAGTGAAACTAGTTCTCATCTATTCTTTGAGTGTCCAGTTTCCAAGCAATTGTGGAGAATGTGCTTACAGCAGATTAATATGGCTAATCAGCCTAGATTACTAGCAGGAGATGTTCAAGCTATTGCTGATGTGGCTAAGAAGAAGAATCCTCAGCACCAACTGTTATTGATGCTATATGCTGAAACAGTATACCATATATGGCAACAGCGTAATCAAGTTGTTTTTGGGAAGGATTGTATGTCATCTAGGCACAGCTTTAAGCAGATTATTTTTAAGGTTGCGTGTAGATGTAATGATGTGATTAGGCAAATGCTTATTGTATGAGCTTTAGATTGCTTACTGAGTAGGGCTGGACTAAGTTTGGTGCCTCCAAACCCTTCCTAGAAGGTGGGGGAGTCTCCATTCTTGTTTGTTAAGCCTTGTAGATGCATTTGGTTGTACCTTTTTTTTGGTTATCAATAACAACTTTGAATTGCCAAAAAAAAAAAAAAGATGAGATAAGATAAGTTTAAATAAGATAATATAAGTTCATATATATATATATATGACAAGTTTAGTAATAAGTTAAGTTCGGATAAGAAAAGATAAGTTATGTCGATCAAATCAGTATGACTAACTTCCTTACAAATTGACTAATAATTAGCTATAATTTTCTAATTTTATCGGTCAAAATTCAGTACTATAACTTACTTCCTTGCGAATTAACTAAAACCCATCAACAAATTACATAAATCGGTAAAAAAAATAATCCATAGTGAAAGGAAAAAGGGTACATGTACATTGCAGGTTGCAGTGTAGCAGCCACTCGGTGGTGGCTGGTGGATGTTGGTCAAAAGCATTACAACTGTGTAAGATAGCAAGAGAAAGGTGAGAAGACAAAAATCATAATTGTATAATGTACGGATAAATCGGTTCTAATTATTCTCAAAACCAGATCATAACATCTAAATCACAAGCTATTAGTTTTGAAATTTATAGAATTATTCTCATGGAACTCTCATAATCTAAAAGCACTGCAATAGTCACTGACATTGATGTTAATATGTAAAGAGTATTTCATATTGCCAATTTAAAAGTATGTAACAAAATTTTAAGATATCAAATCCAATTTACGAAAATCATTGGTGTACCTTATATGAGTCATAAGTTAGTTAAATTAATTTCAATGCAAGATCATAAAATATAAATGTAGAAAGAGTTGTTCTCGTGCATGGAGTTCTCAAAGTACAAAAGCATTAACTATAATTATTGGCATTGATGGTAATATGTAAAACAAATTTCTTTCTTCTCTAGAATATCCATTCACTTTCATTTAAAGGTCCAAAGTTTGAAGATTTTAGTATAATTTTATCTTAATACTTCGTATGTGTTAATAATGTTGTATAAGATATGCTTGAATCCATATAATTTGTTAGGTATATTACAAAAAAAATTGATGAACAAATGTTTGCATTTAAGACTCTGAACAAGCAAAGCTAACAACATTAAAGATTAGAGTGCGTCAATAAGTAGATAATCATGAATTCAACCATTGATTTGCTATAGCTAACAACCTATGCTTTAGAAAACCTTTATATGATTAATAGCAAATTAAAATCTAGGTTTTTAGAGAACTTTTTCATGTATATAATTATTTTTTATATTCTTAACTTTAAAACTGTCATAATTATAGATTAATCGGTAAAGTATTTCCACCATGATTTTAGGGGAAAAAACATAAATTCTTGAATTTATAAAGCAAAAAATCTTCCGTGCAACTTGCACAAGTCTAAAATTAAAATCATGGTTAAGTGGGCAGTGGCAAGTGGGTAGCCAAATATGGTGCAACGGTGGTGCAAGAAGATAAGAGAGAGGATGAATGGGAGAAGTAGGAGCATATATAAGCAGGTGTATGGCTGAGTGTTAGTGGTGGTGCGTATTGTAATTTCACTAAGAGAAGTAGTAGACAGAGCAAAGACTATTTCAATCAACTCTTTTAACAGTGGGTCACGTGATTCGTCTTGACATTAACTATATCAACCACTAAACACATGAGTTTGAAGTCTTTAAAATAATCTCAATACATAATTAGAAAATTTTAAATCACAAGTTAATATTCATCACCATGATTTTAGGAGAAACTTATTAAAGTCTTCAATTTGTAAAACATAGAACTCCGCATGTAGTTTTTTGGTGATTTAAGACAGATATTGTCTGTCGTCGTTCCCAAACGAAATAGACAAGATATTGTCTTCTCAGCAACCAACAATTCTTATTTATACGATTTTTTCGTGTGTTAATATTAACGCAAAGCATGCGTCTAAGAACAGGTTCCGGTAACTCGAATGTGGATGAAATTAGGGAATTCTGAAAGTGGATTCTAAACGTTGAAGAAGACAAAGTTGGTGAACCAAATTACGGTGAAGCTGATGTAGAATTTCCTCGCGAGTCATTGATATGTGGAAGACATGACCTCGTTTCTCCAATAGTTGAGAGTACATATCCTGACCTAGAGGATCACATATTGGAAGCAAAATGTTTTCAAGAAAGAATTTATTCTTGGTCCAACTATTGAAATTGCTGATATGGTTAATGAACACGTATTGTCTCGCAGTCACTCACGCTTGCCAGGTGAATATTGAAAATATATGAGTTCAGATGCAATTTCTGTAGAGGAAGAGAATTACATTGAAGGTAGGGGCACTGGTGATGCTCCTAAAGAATATTGACTAGACTTCTGGGCTATGTAATGGTACTAGGTTAGTTGTAATCATCTTGGAAATCGCATGATTGAGGTTGTTGTTATGTCCGGCAGTAATGTGGGGGAAAATGTTTTCATTATATTCCCAAAATGACACTTACACAATCAGACGTAACAGATCTAGTTACCGAAAAAATTCCAAAGAAGGCAGTTTCCATTGGATGTATATTTTGCAATGACGACAAATTAAAACAAAGGACAATTTGTAACTTACATAGGATTATATCTCCAGTATTCAGCTATGGAGAATTCTATGTTGTTGTATCAAGAGTTACAAGCAAAAAGAGTTTGAAGATTTTAATATGTTATAAAGAGCGTGGGAACTCAAATGTTACTACAAATGTATTGTATAAGGAAGTATTTCAGTATGTGTAATAAGTACTATCAAAACTTTGAATTTATGTGTTTAGTTTTACCAATTAGTAGATCATGGACCAATGTGTAGGATGAGCATCCTACACCATGTCCAAAACGCAAGGCAAGAAGAATGAAACGCAGCATCCAACATGCAAAAAAGTAATTGATTTGATAGCTAATGTACATTCTCATTACATCCAGTGTACATGTCGAAAATACAAAAAGTAACTGACTTGACATTTACTGTTGACCATTTAATAACTGATTTGATGTCAACCGCCATCATTTCCCCTCCCCCCATATACTGTTCACCACTTCTCTCTTTTCCACACTCAACCTCCTTGTATATTCTTAGCTTCGTGGTTGTTCATTAACAAAATCAAAATGTACAATGACAGCCCCCCAGCTGAAAGTAACCCATTTCCTGAAGCTGATGTCAAGTGAGTAATTTGCAATCTTTGTACACTGGGTGTGTTGA
Source organism: Beta vulgaris subsp. vulgaris (assembly GCF_026745355.1). NCBI lineage: Eukaryota > Viridiplantae > Streptophyta > Magnoliopsida > Caryophyllales > Amaranthaceae > Beta > Beta vulgaris. The sequence goes on from NC_079209.1 coordinate 14,116,373, forward strand.
TGTTTGTTCACTAATGAAATTCAATATGTACAATTACAGTCTCATACCGAAATTCACCACTTCTCTCTTTTCCACACTCAAACTCCTTGTACATTCTTGGCTTCGTGGTTGTTCATTAATAAAATCAAAATGTACAATGACAACCCCCCTGCTAAAAGTAACCCAATTCATGAAGCTGATGTCAAGTGAGTAATTTGCAATCTTTGTACACTGAGTGTGTTGATGTTTGTTCACTAATGAAATTCAATATGTACAATTACAGTCCCATACCGAAATATGTCAAGTGAGTAATTTCCAATCTTTGTACACTGGTGTGTTTGATGTTTGTTGACTAATGAAATTCAATATGTACAATTATAGTCTCATACCGAAATTCAATAAAATCACAATGTACACTGATGGTCATTGCTTTGATCACTGAAAATCTCCAAATGTACACTCGTATATTATTGTACACCAAACCATATGCATTTGTACATTAAAAAAAAATTCACGTGATGAGAGAGAAATAGTTGGCCCACTTTCAAAAATACTGCCAAAAGCCAGTCACATGGGCAAGGTGTAGGATGCTCATCCTACACCTCGATGTAGGATCTAATTTGCGAGCATGGAGAGCGTCATGTAAGATTACCATACCACATTAATATTATTTGGAAATGATAATTTTAGGATAATGGAAATGGATAGAGTTTTGGATAAATATCAAAAAGATTTTTTTCATCCTCAATAAAACACGAGATAATTATTAATAGATTATACAATAAGGGTTTTTGTAACCTATACATCGAGTGCGTAGGTTTAGCTATTTATTTTTACCTTTGGTCAACAAAACTTATTATATGAAATAGTCAATTAAAAATATAATTCTCACAATTGATAAATAAGGAGATAAGGACAAAGATGGTATGATCATAAAGGTATAGCAATAGTTCAAAGCTGAAAAACAAATAGCTAAACGTAGTGTAACACCCCCAAATTTCTATTTTTTGGAAAATATATTTTAATATTAAACACTTGAGAAACTTGAGAGTATTATCGCCACGTGATAACGTTAAAGGCTTTAATATTAACTACTAATTGAACTTGAAACTAATGCAGCGGAAATAACTTATCTTTATTAATATAAATTTTATTGTACAACTATATAAGAATGGAAATAAAGAGAATAAAATAACAACTCCTTGACTAATTATGATTCCTCACTAGCTCCCCCACATGAAGTATGCATCATATCAACCTGTAAAATCTGCTCGCCAAGATAGGGTCATCACAAGGACAAAGCCATAAAACAAAACAAAACAAAAGCGTGACAGTAAAAATACTGAGTACATGTATATGCGGAATATTAAACACTTTATTTAATTAAACATTGAAATATTTAAATTCGATAACCTTTCTTGGATACTTGATACTACTTGTATAATATAAAGTACATAACCTTGATAAAAAAAAAATTCCTTGTCTGGTACCTTTCCTAAAGTGTGCACACCCCCCAAGCTTAGTATTCCTTACTGAGTCTATTACGAGGGGTTACTACCTTGTCCACATGAATTATACAAAAAGTACATGGTAAATAATATAATGGCTATCGTTCCTGCTAATAATAAATAACAAGCCGTTGCCTGGGTAAATAATATTAATAGCTACCGTTCTTGCTAATAAATAACAAGTCGTTGCCTCTTTATAATTGCGATCATAAAAGATCATATATCTAATAAAAATCTTTCTGAAGTAATCCTCCTTTAAAAAGAATAATAATTCTTAAAACTTAGCCATATAAAGGCATACATAAAATAACTTGCTCAAGGGTTAACCTTTGAAAATAATAATAGTTCAAAAGCACTCCTTTTTAAATATTTAAACATGAAACAAAAGATCAAACTCCTTCTAAAATATTTGAATATAAATTCAAAGATCAAACTTTATAAATATATTAAACGAAAGACATAATTCAAAGTTCATAAATAAAATTTGTAAACATTCAAACATGTTCATATAAAACAGATGCAGTTCATAATAAAACTCATAAAAACATGTATTTCAATCCAAAATATTTTCCTAAAAACATGATACTACACTTGCAAAATAATTATTAAAGATCTACAATTACGCGCACCTTGCAAATTAATAACTACCAGGAGAGAGGAGAAATGGTAGGCTAAGAAAGAGAGTTTAAATTTGAAAAAAGAGATGTATTTCTCAAATTTGGTGTTAAAAATATGATGCGTGGGGGACCTATTTATACTAGTTGGATAGGTCGAATCAGAATAGGAATAGGAAACTAAAAGATAAATATAGGGAAAAGGATAAACTAATTTAACTAAGATATAACTAATATTTACGATTATCCAACTAAGATTAGGAAAAGATATAAATTATCTCATAATACATAATTATCTAAGATAAAATAGCTAAAAGATAAAAAAAACAAAAAAGTAACCAAACTTCATCAAACAACCGCGTGAGATTGAGTGACGGAATTTTTTTTTCTTTTTCTTTTTATCAATTTTTTTTTTTTTTTGCAATTTTTTTAAATCTTTTTTTTTTCTTTTTGCAAACCTTTTTGGAATGGTTTTTAAAACATTTTTAATTTTATTTTGAACCATCTACTTGAATGTAAAACTTAAGAAAGTTACGCCCAAAATTCATTTGGGCTAAAATTTGTTTTAAATACCCAAAACCTTTCTTATAAAAGCCTTTCTAATGAATAATAAGCCTTTTTAGTAAATAAAACCTTTTTAAAAACTAAAACTTTTATAAAAATATAAATAATAACTTACTAAAAACACGGAGTATTACACATAGAGGTGGGTATGTGCCGAGCTAGCATGGCTTGGCACGGTTTGGGCCTAGTTTGAGCCCTCTCGAGGCCCGTACCATCTCGTTCTTCGCTACGTGGGTCGTGGGCCTACCAGGATCAAGAAATTTGATTTGAGGCCCGGCCCAGCTAAGTTCGTTTATATGGGTTGTGGGCTGCCTCGCGGGACTAAAGCCCTTTTATTTGTTTTTTAGTCTAAAACTGCAAAGAATTCAAAAAATAATATAAAACACGGGCTAGGCTCATAGGAGGCACGAGCCCAACCCAAAGCCCGGGTTGGGTCGTGGACAAAATATGAAAATTTCATGCCTGACACGTCATGACTCGCCACCGACAGGTCGGGCCCGACCCGACCCATGCCACCAAATCTAGCTAAACACATGCACTTGGTGCATAGATTAGAATAAACCCTTTAGACTAAACATAAGTTATCCTGTAAAATTCAAAATATAGTAATTTTATACCATTAAGGACCTGTTCCCCCAACTTATTTTCAGTTTAGTTCATTTCAATTGCAATCAGTTCGGTCGGTTCAGTTCAGTTCAGTTCAGACATTTAATTCTATTATAATAAAACAATGATAATTATTATTATTATCATTATTAATATTACTACTGTTACTATTACTATTATAAATATTAATATCATGATTATAATTATTATAATTATTATTATTATTAGTCCTATTACTATTTCTTTTATTATTGTTTTTATTAAAAATAATATTATTACTATTTTAATATTGCTAATTATTATTTTGCTAATACTTTTTTTTATATGATTCGGCTAATTATGTTGAAATGATAATTCAAGCCTAAGAAGTACACATTTCAATGATATATAATGAGACAGTGGTTACCTTGATTCGATAAAGAGGAAGTGTGCTAATGTGTAGGGTACAAATAACGTGTGTCTATTTATAAATTTTGGTGAAAGAAAAAATATAACCTAATACTTATTTGATTAGGATTATTTTTTTGAGTCCAAAATCTAAACTAAAATAAAGCATAAAGACGCATAATTGTAGAAAAATCAAAATCTAGCACAATCAAAACAACCGATCAACGACAAAGAAAAAATATTTTTAAAAAAAGGAAAGATTATTTTGAACTCTTTGAAAAATTACAGTAAAAAACATGAAAATTTTCAAGACTTGAAATTGGAGGGAGCAAACTATTACCTTGGTTGGGGATGAAGGAATTGTGATGTCGCTCGGCGCTCTTTATTAAAAAAAAAAAAAAAAAGAGGAAGAAAGACAATATTTAATTCAAAGAACAGGTTGTGGTGAAACGCACTTTTAGTTTTTTTTAGGTTGTGGTGAAGTAAAAGCTAAAACCTAGAGGCAATGGCCCATAAACCAAAAGTTATAAGTATTTGATTTAGTTTTAGTATTGCAAGTATGTAGTTTGCATTTTTAAAAAAATTGAAAATTGTTAAAAATAATGTACACATCCTATTAAATTTGTAACATTCTTTTTAAGCGTTGGGTGATAAATTATATTCTATATTTCGATATTCTAATTTTGTTCGTCAAGTTATTAGTTTATCTGTTTATTACGGACAACTCCATCAAGCTCACAGTAATTTATTATTATTTAATAATTTATTAAAATAATTTATTATTATTTTATTTAATAATTTATTATTATTAATAAATCATTATTATGAATTTATTATTAATTAAATAATACTATATTATATTATTATTATTACTACTATTAGTTATAATTCAATTCAGTTCAGTTCAGTTATGATTGGTTGCAATAAATCAGTTCAGTTCAGTTGTTTTATACCGAATAGAATAAGCGCTAAATTTGGCTCGAAATATACTTTAAAATAAAGACACATTTCCTTATATATATTAGGTTATTTCACGAGTTTCGAGAGTGTCAATAATCAAGTATTAGATTTTGACAAATGTGATTAATAAGAGTTTTAGTGCCCACATAAACAGAATATGACCAACAATATCGAAGATAAAAAGATAACAATTCTAATTTTTTTTATATAATGTTAGATATTTTATGCTAAGCCATATATAATATTTAGAAGAAGAGTTAGTACCACGTGTGTCTTTTAACATCATTTAACTGAATATTGTTTTTTTTTTTTTTGAGGTGATATATAGTAGTATTTATTGTAACTTCATTGGTTGATTAATTTTTAATAGGATAAAAATATATCAAATCACAACTTTCTTAATGAAGTTGGAAGGATATTTTTCGAATGATTGATCAACACCTATGATGTAAAAAAATTTGCAGCCACTATAAATATTAGAATGTTAGCTATTTATTTTTTATAGACTAATATTTTAATTGAAAAGAGACAAGAGAGACAAGCTCCCAAAAATCAGAAAAACTGAGTAATTCCAACTCCATCCCGTAAAATACTTAAGTTGAAAAATACTTTGTAAAGTAGTAAGTTAATAGTTTTTGGAAGTCATAGCACATATACACTGGATAATCATATTATTAATTCAATTAATCCAGTTATTCAAGGAGAGGAAAGAGAACGCCAGTAAGCCGGGGTCAATCCCCTATAACCACTTACTTCAACATAGTAAGCTGGGGCGAACCCCTGTAACCACCTACTTGTAGGCCAGGGCGAACCTCTGTAACCACCTATTGATATCATAATGGCCATAATAACAGAGTCCCTAGTGTACACACGCCTTCTACTTGGATCACAACAAGATAGAAGGAAGACAATAACAGAATAATCAGCATAGTAACCAGAGAACCTGGCTTGTAGGGGGGCGCTGAACCACTCATACAGGGCAACCTATTCATCATTTCCCTCCGATATTTCACTTTACGTGATTAACATATTTTAATTCACGTCATCACATAAATCACGTACATATTTACGTCATCTTGTTCAATCCAGTGTGAACATATTCAGTACATTATGAACTCAATCCATCATAGCGATTTCAATAAATCATTTCAGATTCATAATCATCACTTGAGTTCATTTATCACTTCAAATTCATAATTACTCCCTCTGTTTTTTTTTATCGTTCTCACTTAGAATCTTGACACTATTCATACTTAGAGAGAATCTTCTCAATTTTTTTCAATTTATAAGAAAAAATATAGTCATGTGGGATCTTGTTTGATTCGTTTCAATTAGTACATTATTAATATTCAATCGTTATAATTTTTACTAATATATGATGAAAGATATTTAAGTTCAAAGATGTGCATTGGAAGATGTGTAAATGGAAAGTGAGAAAGATAAAAAAAAACAGAGGTAGTATTTCATTATCACAAGTTCTTACCAATTCCAACTTTCATAAAATCTCAATATTAATAACAATAATAATATTCATGAATAAAGTAATAATAATAACAATAATAATCATAATAATAATTATAATAATAATTATAATAATATGATAACATTCATAACATTATTAAATAACATTAATCGATTTTAATAACGTTATAATAAACATCGTTGACGTATCGTACATCGTCCATTGTCATTATTCATAATTCATAATCGAAATCCATAGTCGATGTCCATTTTGTTATTTGTATTCATAATCTGCATTAAATCGATACTTCATAATTATAGTCCATACTTATAAGTTTTTATAAGCATATAATCACGTAATCAATTCGTTTAACGCTAACGGGATCTATGTTTAGATGGACATCGGAGAATACCTTCGTGATGCGTGCCCAAAAGTTAAGTTCATGAACGTATTAGCGCTCCTGGTATTCCTCATCTACGCAATCGGAGTCTACAATAAATGTCGACGAGATCTAAGTTATATTAGTTCCTAAATAACCCCTTTTTATGTATATAAAATAAACGATTTAAATAATCCAAACAACTTAGAAAAATTCTAAATGATCTTTAAGAGAGTTTCTAAATCAAAGTAAATCATTTATGAAATCATTTTAAGTACCCAAAGATTACTTCAACTTAATTTTATTAACTTAACAATTATTTTAAACATGGAAAAACTAATTTTATTGTACTCCTTATTTCATTTTAGAAATTAAGAAACATTATAAAGTTATCAAAGACTAAGCTAACTAAAATACACTAACTTTACTAAAGTAACTAATTTAGGAAGGTTATTGAGTTTCGGTTTAAAAGGAAAAGTAAACAAAATAAAACAATTAAAACTCAAAATAAACAAAGGAAAAAGAAAAGGATGTTTTAAAACATCAGTTTCTCAAAATGAGAAACAACACAAGGAGGAACGAAAGGGAGGGAGGCACGAAGCAGGGGAGAGAAGGAGGAAGGGTGGTACTGGGGTCGGGCGGTTTTGGTCAACGCATGGCAAGGCGGAGGGAGGCTGGGTCAGAAGGTCGGAGGTTGAATTTGGTGGTTCGATTGGCGGTGTGGTTCAGGCAGTTGAATTTGGGTTGGAGGTCAAGTGGTGCGCAATGGTTTCTGGCGGAGGAAAGAGAACAGGGGAATTGATAATGGGGTTGAATTTCATTTTTTTTATTTTCAAAACAAAATTTCAGAAATTAGGCAGGAAAGAATTGAAGCAAACCTTTTGAATTGTTTTGCCTGAGTAATTTGATGCGAATGAATCAGTATTATAGAGAAGATTTGGACAGAAAATCCAATGGAGGATGAGTTTAGTTTTTGAAAAATTTGCCCCTAAATTCAATTATTTGCTGACAAAGGTTGAGATTTTGAGTTGCAAAATCTTGGTTTGAGTGCTTTGAATCAGATGAAGGAGAAGGAAGGAGGTGGAGGAAGGGGTTGATTTCCTTGGTTCTTGAGCCGAACCAGACGAAGGAGAAGGAGAAGGAGGGAGGGAGATGAAGATGAATCACGCTTTCACTTTTTTTTTATTTTCTTTTTTTTAGTTTTCCTTTTTTTTTTAAAAAAAGGCAAATGGACTATGAACTTGGCATTTGGGCTTTTTACTAATTTGGATGGACAATTTGAATGGACAATTAGTATAAGGATACCCATAACAAATGTAAAAAGCTTAATAAATTAGAAATAGTAAAATGAATAATAAAACAAGTAAATGATTTATTTTTAAACTTTGTTAAATAAATCAAAACTAAGTGAAATTATTATTTTAGTAAACATAGTTATCAAATAAAATCGCATTATCATAAAATAAATTTTGAGTGGAAATAATATTAAATCTTAATAAATAATAAAATAAATTCAGAAAATTCGGGGTATTACAATTAACGTGTACAATTTAACTATAATTTAATCATAAAGTCAACTTAATAAATAATGACGATTTAAGATTAAAATAAATCATTCAAATTGCATAAATTATGGTGGCTACAATTACATCAAACCTTGCCGTATATTGATGTATATATGACAAAGTTTTTTTTTGGGGCCCTCTTTCGGAATCCCATAGTAAGAAAAATTTACCTCGCTCTAAGCTATCCTCGCACAAAATCTTCACCCAAATGCCTAACAAGTTCCCAATCTTTCCCACCCACAACAACATTGAAAATGTGCTTCCACCAAGATTTTAAACCTTTGTTTCCTATGTATGGCAAAGTAATTTTTTATAAGGTAAGAAGAAAAAGGTTAGGAGACCTTCCGCACGAGGGGAGCTCCTACCTTATCAGTTACAAGGATGTATGGCAAAGTATATGTATATATATATATATATATGTATTTATATATATGTATATATATATATAATAATATATATATATATATATATATATATATATATATATATATAATATATGTATATAATATATATATACATATATATACATATATATAAATACTATATATACATATATATGTATATATATACATATATATGTATATATATACATATATATGTATATATATGTATTTATATATATGTATATATATGTATATATAATATATATATATACATATATATACATATATATATATATATATATATATATATATATATATATACAGATATATATATATAATAAATATAATATATATAACATATATATATATATACATAATATATATATATACATATATATATATATACATATATATATATATATATATATATATATATATATATATATACATACATACATACATATATTTTAAAGGTAAGGAGAATTTTCTTGCAAGCACTAGTAGAATAAATGCTTATTGCTACGGTAAAAAAGTGGCGTATTGTTACGGTTTAGGGCGCGCAACAATTAAGGGGGCAGCAATAGATATTAATTATATATATATATACATTATTTATATACATATACATACATATTTACATATATTTATATAAATATACATACATATATATATATATATATATATATATATATATATATATATATATATATATATAGATATATATATATATATATATGTACATATATATATATGTACATATATATATGTACATATATACATACATACATATATTTTAAAGGTAAGGAGAATTTTCTTGCAAGCACTAATAGAATAAATGCTTATTGCTGCGGTAAAAAAGTGGCCTATTGTTGCGGTTTAGGGCGCGCAGCAATTAAGGGGGCAGCAATAGGTATTAATTATATATATATTGCTGCGGTTTAAAACCGCAGCAATATGTTTACGTTTTATCAGGTTAAAAGAGCATATTGCTGCGGTTGTTGGTGAAACCCGCAACAATAAGTGGTGGCAAAAAAAAAGATTTTGTTTTTTACTTTTTTTGGTTAAATAATCCAGTACGTAGTTCTCCCTACTAAAATAGATAGGGCAATATATCGAACATTATGGTGCAATTACATCAAAAATAGTTATAACAAACAACATTGAATCGTATAATATAAATATATTTTTACAAATCCTAAAATTACAAAAAAAAAAACTAATAAGAACAAAACAAAAAAAAAAACTAAAAGTACAGATTTAAAATGATAAAAACAAAAAACAAAAATAAGAGGCTAAAATTACAGATTCAAAATGAAATCACCATGACTTGGAAAACGAAGAATAAACGAATGAATTGAAAAAAAATCACCACCAACGGCCGCCGCTCAGCCCCAAAACTATATAAAACGAATACAAAAACTTCAGAGTGTAAGATCCAAACATTAAATCCGTAAATTGCGAATTTTTCGAGCTTAACCGATGTCGACATCCCGATTTCCACTTTCTTGGTCTTCGTCATCGCCGAACTGAAGAAGCGTACATGCGACTGGGCGAAGGAAATCTGGTTTTCGTTGCTTCTCAAAACTGCATCGTCCTTGAACTGAAGAAGCAAACAAGCGAAGAAATTTGGTCTACGTTGCTTCGTTATGCGAAGTAGGACCGCCGCAGCAGGCGTTGGTCCGTTGATAAGAGCGACGAACGAACGGTTGACGAAGGTTGGTGGAACAAACGGCCGACAAGGTTAGTGGAACGAAGGACGAACGAAAAGGAAGAGAGAGGGGGAGATTTCCGGGAGTGAGAGAGAGGTTATATGACCGGAGGTTTACACGAAAGAGAGGGAGAGGAAGAAAAAAGAGAGAGGGAAGAGAGAGAGGGGATGGGAGTTTTTTTAGGGTTTACACGAGACAGGGATATTTGAGAGGAGGAGAGAGGCGCCCCACTTAACTTAAATTTAGGGTTTTATTTTTTTGTTAGATATATTGCTGCGGTTTCTGACAAAAACCGCAGCAATATATTAAAATATTAATTTTTAAATATATTGCTGCGGTTTTTGTCTGAAACCGCAGCAATATTTTTGGTTAAATGTTAACATTTTTTCAAACTTTTTTCCATTGAAACAATATTGTTGCGGTTTCTGTCCGCATCAATATGTTTGTTTTACCTTTTAATCTTTTCTTTTAACGTGATATGTTGTTGCATATGGGTAAAACCGCAGCAATATCACCGCAACAATTAGCAATAATTTTACTAGTGAAGGAAGGGGAAAAATTGGGGATCCTTCTTACAAGGGGTGAGAATCGAACCCCTATCACATGGGTGGAAGGAGAGCCTTACAACCACTAGACCAACCTTGATTCTCATGTATGGCAAAGTATATGTACAACAAAGAAATAAGAGATACACTCCTATACAAATACTTGTACTACTATACAAATACCAGCGGGAATAGGAAAATAACCTGAAATCCCATAATACCACGGACCTTAGGGTAGGGGTGTTTATGGATGGTTAACCGTCCCGAAACAACATAATCGGAAGTTTCGGCTTGCTTTTTTTGCGAATCGTAACCGTTTAGACCGGTTACCGCCTAAGTGGTTAACCATGTTCTCGGTACGATTTTTTGGTTAACCATTATTTAAGTTATACTATTATGTTTTACTTAATGTACATATATATTTTTTAAATTTTGTGTGCATATATTTTAATATTATATATACTCTAATATAAAATGTATTCTAAAATGGATAATAATAAATCTATTGAAAAACATAACTAACACTAAAATTTCATTCGATTTCCTAATTATAGTGTTATATTAGCACTAGAGTTTCTAAATAATTACATATTTCCTATAATTGTTGTAACTTAGTGGCAAATATTAGAATTAATGTAATTGTTTGAAAATGTTTCACAACAACTAAATAGAGACAAAATATTTCGGTATTTCGTTTAACAGTCTATTTAAAAATCATAACTGTAACCGTACCGTTTAACTGTTAATTTTATCAGTTCGGTAACCGTACCGTTAAAACATTTTTTTTTATCGGCACGGTTACCACCCATTTTGATCGATTTTTCGATTTCAGTTTTTTATAAACACCCCTACCTTTGGGTTCAATTGTATGGCTTCCTATCTTCCACATGGAATACCAAGGTTCAAATCTCGGTGGAAGCAAAAATTTCAAAATGGTTGTGGATGGGAGTGGGAGTTTGGGGATTGTTGGGTCTTTGTGTGAGTGACCTTATGCGTGGACAATCCAAAGGAAATTCATCTTACCACCCGAAAGGGGGCCCAAAAAAAATCCTAAAATCACATAATGAGTAATGACGGTAAATAAGAGATTCCCAAGTACAATAAAATTAGGAGATCTAATTAACCTAATTATCCTCTAACAGCATTACTTCCCACTGTCATACTCCGAAACCAATTCCGAGACTAGCGACGCCATTATATAACCGCAAGCCCGGTTAGAGATTTTCAGGTAAATAATTTCCTTCAAAGACTAAACTCTCAAAGTTATCATAAAGTAATTGCATATTCCCTGTTGTTTCCATGGATACAATGTTTGATTCCATGGATACGATGTTTGACCTTGAGATTCTTCCACGTCTGCCTGTAAACACCCTTCAATCCTGCAAATGTGTAACTAAAGAATGGAACAATTGGATTAAGAACCCAAGTTTCATAAATTTTCATCTGGAGAAATCCATTCAAAACCTCAATTTCAACCTAGTACTCTTCAATCCCATCACCAACGCCATTGGAAACTTTGATGCTAAAACGCTACTCCCTACTACGGAACTGTACACGTTTAATTTAAAAAAACAGCTCATAATGGTAGGCTCATGTAACGGCGTGCTTTGCTACAAATTCAATGAATCTTCCGAGGGATCTCTATATGGACTTCTTCTCTACAATCCGACGACTCGGACTACAAAAACTTTCTATGTTCCAAAACTTAATCATAATCTTGAAGGAAATCCATACTATAACGATAATGAGGCGTTTGGATTTACATGTGATAATAAGAACAAGGATTACAAGTTTGTAAGCATTGTTAGACAAGAAATCCATGTTTATAATTTAAAATCAATGTCTTGGAAGAGAATCGGAGAGTACTCTGGCAAGTTTTGCTTACAGAGAATTGGTGGAGACGTAGCGCGAGGTTTTCCAACAGATAATGCATTACATTGGTTTTATGGTGACACATCGGGTATCAAAGGTATGTTTAGCATTGATTTTGTGTGTAACAAGCAATTCAAAACGCCGTTTCCAAGATATGATGGAAGACCTAGTTTTGTATATCTTAGGGGGAGTCTACATTTGGTCTTAAGCAAGTACATAATGCATATGAATTCATGGTCGATTGAGATTGGTCTTTGGGTTATGAACAAGTATGGTAATTGGCATGATTCTTGGGTTCAATTGTTTAAAGTGCAACTTGATGATATGCAATACTCCACTATTCCAATTTCTTTCACAGAAGACGGCCACAAAGTCTTACTAGAGTCTTGGCGCCAAAGAGAGGAGAAGAACAAGAAGAGTTATGTTTGGTATGACCTATTTACCAAAGAACTTGGCAATGAACTTCATGACGTCTCATCTGATCTAATAGCAGAGTCTTGTTTAGAGACACTAGTAGATCCGCGAAGTATGTAGAGCAAGTAGTCTTGTTTAGTACATTTGGTGTTATGTTTGGTCGGGCCGGGTTTTGGGCAGAATTTTCGGCCCGCTTTTTTGCTTTGGCGAGCTTTGGGCAAGCCAAAAACAACTTTTTAGTCAATTTTTTGGCCCGGCCCGTTTTGGCCCGCAAAAGCCCGCTAATTTAGGTCCGAAATAGCGGGCTTTGGAAACAAAAATTCGGCCCGCAATTTAGGCCCGGCCCGACCAATGGGAAAATTTTTTTGGCCGCGGCCCGGCCCGAACCTGGCCCGGCCTATGATCACCTCTACTTACAACTAAATGCAAACGACGAACTAGTTTATGTCTTCATATTGGACCATAGCATGATTGAGGGAATATATGGTATGTTTGTCTACAATTCTAACTTTTTAGTTTGTTGTACATTATATATTTGTATGAAAGACAAACTATGCTTCGTTTTTGGTGTAATATGAGGTTTTTGGTGATGATTGATTATTAATGTTGCTTCCCTTTTTTGGCTTTTTGATCAAAAACTTGCAACTCTACGAAAACCAGAATGAAAGCATAGTCTCGAAAATAAACCGTTATATTGTTTAATTAGGCACGAAGTCTTATAATATTTTGACGGAAATAAATGAAGTGAGCGCAATAGTGAGTATTACGGGAGCACCAAAAATTTTTTGGTTATTAAAAAGACCGTTATTTACTAAAAAGGCTTGTTATTTACTCCCTCCGTCCCATAATATAGTGCCTACTTCATTTTTCGTGGGTCAAACTTTAAAATCTTTAACCGAATATTCTCATTTGCATGTATAAAAGAACATATTCATGTGGGATCTTGTTAGATATGTCTCAATGTGTAGTTTCATAATATCAACTTTCTATATTTTTTATTAATACTGAATTGAAGATATTAAAGGTCAAAGTTACGTTTTGGAGACCGTGTAACAAATAAACAAGCACTATATTGTGGGACGGAGGGAGTACTAATTAGGCTTTTAAAATAGGCTTTTATAAAAGATTTTGATTATTTAATATAAATTGTAGTCCAAATAGATGTTGGGCCTAAGTTTATTTGTTTTAAAACTCAAGCACTTTGGTAACAAAAGTTTAAAATGTTTTAAGAAAATCTAAAAAAGATTTCGAAAAGAAAAGAAGAAAAAAAAAGGAAAAGATTTAATGGAATTTCAAAAACAAAAATTATAAAAAGAAAAAGAAAAAAGAAAGTTGAATCCTGTTGCGCATCTTACACGATTGTTTGATGAAGTTTTGCTAATTTTTATCTTTACTTATCTTTTAGTTTTTTTTTTTGAAAGATACTTATCTTTTAGTTATTTTACCATTGTATCATAGGATAATTTATATCTTTTCCTAATCTTAGTTGGATAATCGTAAATATTAGCTATATCTTAGCTAGATTAGTTTATCTTTTTTCCTACATTTATCTTTTATTTTTCTAGTCCTATTCCTATTCTACTCATTCAATTCGTATGAATAGGGGTCTTCACCCATCATATTTTTCACACCAAATTTGAGAAATAAATCTCTTTTCTGAAGTTTAAACTCTCTCTCCCTCTTAGCCTACCTTTCTCTTCTTCCTAGTAGTTATTAACTTTCAAGGTGTGTGTATTTGTAGATCTTTATTAATTGTTTTACAAGTGTAGTATCAAGTTTTTAGGAAAACATTTTGGATTGAGATATATGTTTTTATGAGTTTTATTATGAACTGCATCTATTTTATATGAACATGTTTGAATGTTTACAAACTTTATTTATGAACTTTGAATTATGTCTTTCGTTTAATATTAGGAAAAATTGACAAAAATAAGCCAACCTTTGGCCGATCTGCCACAATTAAGCCAACATTTTGAAAATTCAGATTTAAGCCAACTTTGTAATCATTTAAACTAAATTTAGATCATTAACTTTAGTTTACCTGCTAATACGGGTTCCAACAAGTTAATTATGATTAGTGTTAATTAACAATGATTAGTTTCAATTAATTACTTTGTATATTTAATTTTAACATATGGTAATTCCATTTTTAATTGATAATGATTAATTTAATTTTTCTAATTACACAAACCAATTTCTCTCTCTTGCCTTACCCTCAATCCCTCTCTCTTCCTATTGCCCGCCACCAACGAACCTCACCCAACCACCACTGCCACCAGCAAACCCACCCGCCCACCTCTCCTACCAACAACCTCCATAACCATCCCTACCAACGAACCCACCACAACAAAGCCCTAATAACACAACCACCACTGTGACCACCGCCGCCACACCATGACCACCACCTCTTTCCTCCCTCTTCTTATGCCCCCACCCCATCCAGATGGCTGCCACCAATAGCCAGCCCCTGACCATTATCCCACCATATCAGCCACGACCATCCCCCTAACCACAATCCCACCCTACCCCATCCAACCACATACATACTCATCTCCATAAATCGCCACTCGAAATCCCCACCACCCCTTAACCCGTTGCGGACCAAACCCACCACAACGAAACTCCCTAATTGAACCACCCAGACCCACCCAAACCCTCGAACCCAACAACCATCGAATCAACCCCACTTACCCTCACCTAAAACAAACCCAGCCAGCCACCATCCAAAACCTTAACCACCAAAAAAACCTACCCAACCACCACGAAAAACCCCCATAACCAAGCTACACCAGCCACCATCACAAATCCCCACAACTCATCTACTACTAGTCGAACAACACCCTATCAAAGGATCTCGTCCAAAAAAAAAAAGAGAAGAAAACAAAGAGAAGAGAAAGCAGATGTGATGGTGGCGTTGGCACGGCGCGGCAGCAGTAGTTAGGCGAGTAGTGGTTGCGGTGGTAGTAGGCGAGTAGTGGTTGTGGTGGTGGTAGGCGATTATTGGTTGCGGTGGTGGTAGGTGATTAGTCGTGGCGGTGGTGCTGAAGAGAGTGAGAAGGTGGAGAGAGAAAGAGAGGAGATTAGAATAAAGAGGGGAGAGATAAATCAGAATTAAGGGGAAAAATACAAAAACAAAAAAATCAAAATAGATTACTAGTGAATCCGGTTTTAAGTCATCTGACTTAAAATTGGCAAAACTGATAACAAGATTGTATTATATCCGGATTTTCAATAGGTTGGCTTAAATGTGGAAGACGTGCCAAAGGTTGGCTTATTTTTGTCAATTTTTCCTTAATATTATTACAAAATTTGATCTTTGAATCTATATTCATATAATTTACAAGCAGTTTAATATTTAAATGCATGTTTAAATAAACTTCAACACACCAAATAAGTCGTCTCCTCTCTCCTCCTTTTTCTCTCTTCTCTGTCCTCTCCCACAAAACCCTAGTTTTCAACTTAGGGGCTACCACCACCCTTTTGGGCGGTGGTAAGCCCATTTTCTCGTTTTATTACTAGCTTTTTATGTTTATGTTTCCAATAAATCTTAGTCTCTCTCTAATGGAGAGTTTTTCTATCCATATATTGGGTTGTCTACCCATATACAGGGGCAGATCTAGGATTTCAATAATGGTGGGGCACCAAAATAATCAACCTAATATTGTGCAAAAATTCAAAAAGATGCATAAATACATAAATTGCCCATAAAAATTATTTTTGTTTAAATCACAATGTAATTATTTTTCAATATAAACTATTACAATTGTTCTCGTCGAGTCTTCATATTTTGGAATTGAGCTATAATATCATCAAGTCTTACTTTCAGAAATAAATCTTTCTCTAAATAAGTAACCAAACAATCACACATTGATATTCAAAAAGCAAATAAAGATTTTGTAACCAAATAATTTGAAATTCCTACTATTTATTGAATATTTGATATATATTTTGCAAAAAAAGCAATCACACATCGATATTCAAATAAAAAAAAAATTAAACAATTTTGTTGTAATCTTGTAATTCATTCAACGAAGCAAGTAATAGAATTTAAAAGAAAAAACAAAGTACTATTTGTGGAAATTGGAAAAGAAAGGGGAAAAGAGTTGACATACTTGTGAAATAAAAGAAATTAAGGAAATTGAGTATGGCAACTGGCAGGTCTTGGCACGAATTGCAATTTGCAATTTGATTTGTCTTGTTGTACTGTGGGCCACTGGGTTGTGGCAGAATGGCAGGCTCTCTCAAACTCTCACAGTGACACGCAGTACTGTTGTACTAGTCTATTATGCCTATGCGTCAGATTTTTTTTTAGGTTTACTTTTTCGGCTTAGTCTTTGGCAGGGCAGGTTAAAATATTATTTTGAGGAGAAGCTGTATTTGGGAAACCGCATAGCATAGTTGTCGTACACGGTAATGGGCCGTTATTTTTTTTCTTTTTTTTAACTATTATCTTTTAAAATTAATGGTGGGGCACGTGCCACCCAGGACCCCATGTGGGTCCGCCCCTGCCCATATATTGGGTTTTATCTCTCTCCATGTGAGAGTTTAGATAATTTGTTTTTGGGTTTTTGTGTATTTCAAGATGTTGATTTGTTGATCGAAATTTGTGCGGAGTTGCAACACATGTCAAGACTTCGTTTACAATCACTTGAATTGAATCCGGTTCTACTTCAAAACTACAAAAGATCGATAGACCTTCTTGCAGAAGGCTGCATCAGACAGCGATGAGAAAGACAAGGGTTTTCAGAAGTGCTAGATCTACTCAACGATTGTGGTTTTATCATATTAGAATTGTATTTATTTCATTTGATATGTATTTGTTTAGTTTTGACTTTTATTCTAGAGGTCGTATGACTTTGAATCAATGAATTAATGTTACTTTCAAAAAAAAATTCATGTTTAAATATTTAAAAAGGAGCGTTTTAAAATTATTATTATTTTTCAAAAAGTACCTCTTAAGCAAGTTATTTTATTTATGCCTTTATATGGATAAATTTATAAGTAGTATTATTCTTTTTAAAGGAGGATTATTTCAGAAGGATTTTTATTAGATATATTATCTTTTATGATCGCAATTATAAAGAGGCAATGACTTGTTATTTATTAGCAAGAATGGTAGCCATTATATTATTTACCCATGTACTTTTTGTATAAGTCATGTGGACAAGGTAGTAACCTCTCGTAATAGACTCAGTAAGGAATACTAAACTTGGAGGGTATGCACACTTTAGGAAAGGTACTTAGGCAAGAAAAAATGATTTTTTATCAAGGTTATATATGATAGGCGTGTCGCGCACCTAACAAAAATAAATAACCTAACTAATCCTCCTAACTATGTATTAGGGTAAGTCAGAGTCGATCCCACAGAGAGAAAGTTGTTCTATGATTAGTCCTTAAATAATGGTAAGACTAAAGGAGATTAATATCAAGAATAATGGTGAAATTAAACTATACTAATCAATATATAAATAAAAGACTCTACAGTTAAGTATCCCCACTAGCACGAAATAATACAAAATAATTTCTACCCCAAACTAATAAATTAAATGTTCACAAGGAAAAGTACACCCTATAAAGTACCATAAACCTCTCCCGAGTATCTATGGCTTCTCTAATATGCATTCAAGCCTACTCCCGTGGAATCATGCAAATTAAAGACATTAAACACGGCACTTTAACTTCCTAACAATCCATTCTACCTACTCCCGTGGAGAACTTCATGTCCTTAATTGAAATACTCAAATCCGTCAAAATCCAACTCCCGTTGTGATCAAGACAATGGAATCATAACAATACTAGTTATCCCTAATCTAGTATTGGAATATGCACAATCAATTAAGCAAGAACAATTAACAATTAATTGAGAATTTAAAGAAACAATCATAATGAAATTAATCATAATAGGGTTCAACTTAACCATAAGTAAAAAGAACTACTATATTCATGAAATAAATAATGAAATCTAAAACTATATAAAGAAAACATAATTAAAGAAATCAAGGAAATAAACTAATGAAACTCATGAATTAATGAAAAATAATGAAAATAGGGTTTACACTAAAAACTAGAGAGAAAGAGAGGAAGAGAAAACTAAACTAAACCTAAAACCTAAAAATTACGTGAAAAGGGAGGAGGAGAGAGAAAGAATGAAAACCTATCTCAATAAATATTCAATCACCTAATATGAATTGGAAAGTAATTTACAAGATAAGGAACGTCTTAAATAAATCATTAATAGGCGGATTAGTGATCCGCGCGTACACGGCAGATTCCAGCAGAAACAGTGCAATCTTCCGAAAGGCATGACTCCTTGACTAGAAGTCTCCTCGGGGCATGCCACCTATCGTTGGAAAGATCTTCAAGTCTAGTTTCCAAATATGGTGGAATTACTCGATTCTAAGAATCACATAAAAAGTTATGTTCAGAAGAGTAGACGTGACTCTTTTTCACATTTCTTCTAATGATTTTCCGCTTCGTTTTTGCTCAAACTCGTACTATGACATATCCATATGATCCTTATGCAGTAGTACTTCTTTCCAAGTGCTCCTAATCCTTAAGCTTAAGCTAATCATACTCCAAATAATCTTCAATATCCTGAAATTCATCAAAAACAAGAAAACATACCGAATAGGAATAGAAAAACATAATTAAGAATATAATGCAACAATGAACCTAAATATGAAACTAAATGCTCTAAAATGCAACCTAAATGCACTAAAAACTATATATAAATATGACTTATCAAACTCCCCCAAGCTAAACCATTGCTTGTCCTCAAGCAATAAGACATAGACATGGAAAAGTTAGACAACCTACAATATAGGACTACAACAGGGCAAACACTCAATTGAAAACCAAGAATATAATCACTACATAAGCCAAGCATCGAAACAAGCTCGAACAAAGCCGCATAGCATGTCATGTATCGCAATCGACTCTCCAATCAAACCACAAACCATCTCTCCCAAACTGGATTTAACCAAACCTGTCAGACCTCACTATAGTTATGTGCACTCAAATCTCTCATGTGTTTAAGGGATAAATAATGACTCTCAACCTAAATAAGTCGACTCAGATGAAGCAAATACTCTTTAACTTTGACTTTTTGACTCACTTAATACTCAACAATATAATACATAATGATCAAGAGGACTTTTAAGGGTTGTAATGGGGCTGAGGTTAAAGGTATGGAAATAATTTGGGAATTGTGGTGGAAAAACCAAGAAGGGGGAGCATCATATAACTGAAAACATGACCATAAAAGGTCATAACAACTCCCTACAACAACCAACAATCTCCAAATATAATCAACAACCTTTTCACTCAAGAAATTCAATCATAACCCTTTTTATTTCACTTTATTCACAACTTTTTTTTTCACTTCTTTTTCATTTCATTTTTCACTTTTTTTTTTTGTTTCTTTATTTTTTTCAAATTTTCATTTCAATTTCCAAGCTCACTAAACATATTTTTCATTCTTCTAACCACAAATAGAACACTTCAATTCAATACAAACCAAACCAAAACTAATACTCGCTCCCCCAAGCTAGGCTTGGGACAAGAATCAAATGAGGCCAATGGCTTGTAATATAGGTATATATTAATCAAACAAAGTCATAAAAGGCTCAGCGGGGATAGAGGAAGGATAATATGAAAATAAGAATAACTCTGGAGCTAAGATCATCAAATGAAACGCCTCAATCATATCAAAATGTATGCACTATCAAATATCAAGGAGTACCAAGTCAAAGTCAAGATCAATGCAACAACGAGGAACTAATCACACATGAAAGAACATAACTGACACAGATACGTCAGTTTATAGGCACAAAATCTCACTTAGGTTAAGGTGTCTGCATAGTAATGTTAAATCGAGTCAGAAAGAGATCAATCAATCTTAACACAAACAATCAGTTGCGAAACAATCGTGCTATGAAGTATCATGAATAAGATGAGTGACACTCAACAAATGTAGTAAAATATCAACAAGGTTCTCAACAAGTTTTAGCAGTAGTCCTATAGATGCAACTAAAATGAGATGAAATCTAATATGAGATGAAATATGCTAATGCAACTAAGAAAGCAGTACAATTTTTTTGGTTACACGTAAACTCCCACTCCTAATAAGCAGTACAAACCGTGCAACATCCTACGAAAACAATAAAATCTACACTAGAAAGCAAATAAAGGATAGAATATTCCTCCCCCAAGCTAGAATTTGCAGTGTCCTCACTGCATAAACCAGTTCAGAAAAGGAACGAAAAGCAATCCCGGAATCTTCAAATCACCAAAGTTGCCCACCAAAAAACACAACACCACAAAAACTATACACAAATCCCGACAAACCGGCGAACTAATAATTCAATCAATGTACAAGATTCTCAACAAGATGGCATCAAAACCAAAATCCGAGCAAAAATCTGAGATGAACATTAATGACAATTAGAAGTGAGAAAAGATGCTTACTACCCAATTAATTGGGAGAAAAGTCAAATGTGCTCAAAAATCATGTCATAATGCTTCACGATGGCGAACTTGGACCAATTTGATGCCTATTTGAAAGAACCCTGTAAGAATCATTAATATAAAAAATTAGAAATCCACTGGAAAGAAGTACTAACAAAAGAAATTAAACACAAAAAAAAAATAGAAAAGAGGAAAGAAAAATCAGAAAAATACAAAAAATAGAAAGAAAAGAAGAAATAAAAGTAAAAGGAGAAGGAAATAAGGAAATAAAAGAGAAGAAGGGTCGACGGGAGAAGGCGTTGGGGGGGGGGTGTCAGGTGCGGCGCGGAGATCAGTCGACGGTAGGGGCAGTGGCGATTGGCGAGGGATGATGTAGTCTGGTGGTGCGACGGTGAGATGTGTGGTTGGCGGTAGGGCGGAGGGCAGGGGGAGGAGAAAGGGTTCGAAAAGAGGAGTGGAGTCGTGTGCGGTGATGGTCACTGGCAAAAACTCTGGTGGTAGTGCGCGGGTTTCGCGAAGATGATGAAAGGGGAGGGTGGTGCGTGTACTGGCGCCGGAAAAAGAAATCCGGTTCGGGTGGGTGGCGTAAAGAAATCCGATTCGGGTGGGTGGCGTAAAGAGTGGTTGAAGATGGGGGTGGAGGTGTCGGCCGGTTTATGGTGGTGGTGTAGGGGTTCTCCTCCGTGCGGTTTTGCCTTTTTTTTTTTTTTTTTTCTTTAATATTTCTTTCAAATTCAAATTCCACCTACAATCACAAGAACCAACAACACACCAAAAGTCACGCACAAAGAATGAAAAAAATAAATAAAAAGGAAAGAAAAGAAGAAATAAACTAAGTTAAAACTCGGGTTGCCTCCCAAGAAGCGCTAATTTCAAGTCTTGCAGGTTCGCTAAAGATTAGTAGATCACTCATAATAATTCAATGCTCTAAGAAGCTTATCATATGTTCCTGCAGACATCTCAGAGTATATTATATAAGAGTGAAAAGGAAAAATAAAAAAAATTAGTACTAAAAAATTACTGAAACTACAAAAAGAAGAAAAACTGTTAGTCTTTTTACATGACTCAAAAGAAGGAAAAGAAACTAACTGTACATTATTTACATTATCATGAAAGTCATTCAAAAGGGGAGAAAGAATGAACGATGGAGGATATAATATAGGGGAAGAAGATATAATATCAAGTTTCTCAGAGAATGGAACATGAGAATCAAAAACAGTAGGTGGTACCGACAAAGACTCATAAATCACCTCACGCTCAACTTGACTTTCCTCCAAAGAGAAAATTTCAACCATGACTTCTTCCTCCTGCAAAACATCCATCACATTAGTCGTTCTTTCAATCTTTTCATCATCCCAATAGCTCTCATTTATTATCCACCCCTCATTATCATCATAAATAAACGAATTCGGGCTAGAATTCTGAGCAGATTGACATTCAAATTGGGAAGAGGGGTCGAAACCATATATTAATGTCACATCACAAGAAGAAAAATCATGAGAAGTAGACTGACAATTAGAACAATAAGGGGGTGGTGACATGTAAGTTTGGGGTGAAAGAGCAGATGAAGACATCTCCCACTCATAAATATCTCTAGCCAACCACTCAATTAAGTCCCAACAGTAATCAGGCGATTGGAATAGAAATCCTCCATCACACATAGATTCTACCACCATCCTAGTTTCTTCATTTAACCCCTCATAAATCACTAGGCACATATCCCATAATTCAATTCCATGATTAGGACCTATAAAATCACCAAGTCTGTGATAGTATTTCCAAAACAATTCATTCTCATATTGAGGAAAAGAAAAAATTGCTCTAGAATTACTAGCATATATACATGGGATTCACATAACATATGAGGTAATTCAGGAGAACTCATGCAAAAATTGGGAGGATTTTGATATGATGCATCAAAACTATAAACATGAGAATCCCAAGAATTTTGATTATGTTTCCTAGCAAAAGAATTATTCCCATCATCCATGATATAAAAAAGTTATAAAAAAAATATTCACAAAAGAGAGAAAAAAATATATTTACAATTTAGTCTCAGCAACAATAAAAAAAACTAAATAGAACAAAACTGTCTCCCCGGCAACTGCGCCAAAATTTGATAGGCGTGTCGCGCACCTAACAAAAAATAAACTAACTAACTAATCCTCCTAACTATGTAGTAGGGTAAGTCAGAGTCGATCCCACAGAGAGAAAGTTGTTCTATGATTAGTCCTTAAATAATGGTAAGACTAAAGGAGATTAATATCAAGAATAATGGTGAATTAAACTATACTAATCAATATATAAAAAAAGACTCTACAGTTAAGTATCCCCACTAGCACGAAATAATACAAAATAATTTCTACCCCAAACTAATAAATTAAATGTTCACAAGGAAAAGTACACCTATAAAGTACCATAAACCTCTCCCGAGTATCTATGGCTTCTCTAATATGCATTCAAGCCTACTCCCGTGGAATCATGCAAATTAAAGACATTAAACACGGACTTTAACTTCCTAACAATCCATTCTACCTACTCCCGTGGAGAACTTCATGTCCTTAATAAAGACAATGGATCAAGACAATGGAATCATAACAATACTAGTTATCCCTAATCTAGTATTGGAATATGCACAATCAATTAAGCAAGAACAATTAACAATTAATATGAGAATTTAAAGAAACAATCATGAATTAAATCATATAGGGTTCAACTTAACCATAGATAAAAGAAACTACTCTATCATGAAATAAATAATGAAATCTAAAACTATAAAGAAAACATAATTAAAGAAATCAATGAAAGAAACTAATGAAACTCATGAATTAATGAAAAGAAATAAAAAATAGGTTTACACTAAAAACTAGAGAGAAGAGAGAGAAGAGACTAAACTAAACCACTAAACTAAAAATATGAAAAGGGAGAGAGGAGAGAGAAAGATGAAAACCTATCTAAATAAATATTCAATACCTAATATGACTTGGAAAGTAATTTACAAGATAAGGAAAGTCTTAAATAAATCATTAATAGGCGGATTAGTGATCCGCGCGTACACGTGGCAGATTCCAGCAGAAACAGTGCAATCTTCCGAAAGGCATAACTCCTTGACTAGAAGTCTCCTCGGGGCGTGCCACCTATCGTTGGAAAGATCTTCAAGTATAGTTTCCAAATCTGGTGGAATTACTCGATTCTAAGAATCACATAAAAAGTTATGATCAGAAGAGTAGACATGACTCTTTTTCACATTTCTTCTAATGATTTTCCGCTTCGTTTTTGCTCAAACTCGTACTATGACATATCCATATGATCCTTATGCATTAGTCTTCTTTCCAAGTGCTCTAATCCTTAAGCTTAGCTAATCATACTCCAAATAGTCTTCAATGCCTGAAATTCATCAAAAACAAGAAAACATACCGAATAGGAATAAAGAACATAACTTAAGAATATAATGCAACAATGAACCTAAATATGAAACTAAATGCTCTAAAATGCAACTAAATGCATCTAAAAACTATATATAAATATGACTTATCAATATACTTTATATTATATAAGTATTATCGAGTATCCAAGAAACGTTTTTTGAAATTAAATATTTCAAAAGTTTAATTAAATAAAGTGTTTAATATTCCGCATGTACATGTACTCAGTATTTTACTGACACGCTTTTATTTGTTTTGTTTTATGGCTTTGTCCTTGTGACGACCCTATTTTGGTGGGCAGAATTTACAGGTTGATATGATGCATACTTCATATGGGGGACCTAGTGAAGAATCATAATTAGTCAAGGAATTGTTATTTTATTTTCTTTATTTCCATTGTTATATAGTTGTACAATAAAGTTATATTAATAAAGAGAAGTTATTTATTTATTATTTCCGCTACATTAGTTAAAGTTCAGTTAGTAGTTAGTAGTTAGTACTAAAGCCTTCAACGTTATCACGTGGCGGTAATACTTTCAAGTTTCTCAAGTGTTTTATAATAAAATATGTGTTTAGAAAGAGTGAAATTTGGGGGTGTTACAACCAACCAAACTGATCTCAATGTAAAATTATCCGTAAAAAGGTACGGGAGCACCTTTGTGAGTGGTGTGGGCGCACCTCCTTGGCTTTTGCGGACACACCAGAGCCACTGATATTAAGGAACTTAAATTTGTCGGATGGTGCGGGCAGGAACCATAAGAAAGGAGGACTTTGGACAATAGCATAAGTGCGCCCGACTTATGCTACTGTCCGAAATTCTCGTTTCTTTTCTTTTTGTGCGGTCAAGCTTATCAAAACTCTCGTAATATGCTCTTTCTTCCAACTTGCAACCTCAAATAATGGTCACATACACCTACAATCAAAATACAACAAACCGCGGTGAAAGCAAATATACTAGATGGCCGGTCAAAATTGATTGAAAATCTAGTAAAATGTCGCTACGATCAAGAATGATCAAAAGAATGAAATAGAAGAAGAAAAAAAAGGAAAGAAAAGGGAGAAAGATGATCAAAATAAACTTAAAAAGGTCCGCAAAATGCTTTAAAAATGCACTTATCAATTGTTAACACATTTCCAAACTTGGGAACTTGGCTGACGTTATTGGGAGGATGATGTTCCAAAAATATTATATTGCTTGCTTCATGTGATTTAGTGTATTGATCCCTTTGTTTGGGTTTCCTAAAAAAATAGATGCTAAAAGACTTCAAATCCCCTAACTCGACGTTGCATTTTTGCTTTAAAATAATATTAATGCTTGATATACGTGCACTAATTTTGATTACATATTTGATCTTTGTACGGTTTTAAATTTTATAGAACCGTGCATTTTAACTTTTATCTGAATAACACTCATATCGCCTTTTAAAATTAATACTTAGCATTAGCACATTAAAAAAAATTAAAAATTAGAAAAACTAAGGGCCTGTTCTCTTCGGCATAAAACAGCTGAACTGAACTGGACTGAGTTGAACTGAACTGAACTGATTGGAGCTGAACTGATTGGAGCTGAACTCAACTGAACTAAACTAAACTGAACTGAACTGAATTGAATTGAATTGAATTAAATTAAATTGTAATAAATATATAAATAATATTTAAACAATAATAATATGAATATTAAATAATAATTATAATGATAAGTAATAATAATGAAAAATAATAATAGTATTTTGGATATTTTTAAATGATATTTATACATAAATAATATTAATAATAATAAATTAATAATAATAATAATTAATGATAATAATGGTAATTAATAATAATTATTTTAAATTATTTGTATTGATATATTAATACTTGATGATGATTATATAATAACAATAAAATCTAAGAAGTAAATTAATATTACTATTTTAATAATTAGATTTAATAATATAATAATATTTAGTAATAAAAATAATGATTGGGTTGGACCAGCGAAAATACCGTTTTGACACGATTTGATTGGTTTATGGGCTAAATAAAGTGGGTTTATTTGTGCTTTGACCTAAAACATGTTCCTCCTAATAATAATAGTAATAATAATGAGTAAAGCTATAATGAACAAAATAATATATATAAACAACAACAACAACAACAACAACAACAACAACAACAACAATAATAATAATAATAATAATAATAATAATAATAATAATAATAATAATAATAATAATAATAATAATAATAATAATAATATTACTTAATAGGGGTATATAAAAATAAATAAATAAATAATAATAATAATACTTAATAGTAATGATATAAAAATGAATAATAATAATAATAATAATAATAATAATAAGAGTAATTAGTAAAAATAAATTATACCAACATAATAATAATATTTAACAAAATAGTTATAAAAGAATGGAGCTGAACTGAACTGAACTGAACTGAACTGATTGGAGCTGAACTGATTGAAGCTAAACTAAACTGAACTGATTGGAGCTGAACTGAACTGAACTAAAAATAAGCTGGGGAGAGCAGGCCCTAAGGGCTTGTTCTCTTCGGCAAAAAACAACTGAACTGAACTGAGCTGAACTGAACTGAATTGAATTAAATTAAATTAAATGTAATAAATATATAAATAATATTTAAGCAATAATAATAGGAATATTAAATAATAATTACAATGATAAGTAAGAATAATAAATAATAATAATAGTATTTTGGATATTTTTAAATGATATTATGAACAAATAATATTAATAATCATAAATTAATAATAATAGTAATAATAATAATAATAATAATAATTAATGATAATAATGATAATTAATAATAATTATTTTATATTATTTGTATTAATATATTGATACTTGATGATAATTATATAATAACAATAATATAAAAGAAGTAAATTAATATTACTATTTTAATAATTAGATTTAATAACATAAAAATATTTAGTAATAAAAATAATAATTGGGTTGCACCGCGCAAAATTGCATCATAAACCGTTTTTACGCGATTTGATCGATTTATGGGCTACAAAACGTGGGTTTATTTGTGTTTTCGACTTAAACCATGTTCCTTCTGATAATAATAGTAAGAATAATGAGTAAAGCTATAATAAACAAAATAATATATAGAAATAATAATAATAAAACTTAATAATAATGATATAAAAATAAATAATAATAGTAATTAGTAAAATAAATTAGACCAGCATAATAATAATATTTAACAAAATGGTTATAAAAGAATGGATTGAACTGAGCTGAACTGGACTGAACTGAAAATAAGATGAGGAGAACATGCCCTTATTTCATTTTGCAAAAGATCAAATAACATAATCTAGGTTGTATAAGGACTAAT
Source organism: Beta vulgaris subsp. vulgaris (assembly GCF_026745355.1). NCBI lineage: Eukaryota > Viridiplantae > Streptophyta > Magnoliopsida > Caryophyllales > Amaranthaceae > Beta > Beta vulgaris. The sequence continues at coordinate 14,144,574 of NC_079209.1, forward strand.
CCATTGTTCTAATCTTAAACATTAAATAACACAATCGTCATACACAATGAGTTTAAGTTTTACTTAAGCCCGATGTTATAAAAATAAACCTCAAAATTTTAGTAAATATAGCTTTCAAATATTTATGCACGTATTAAAACTGTTATATATATTCTTTATTTTGTAAATATGTTTGTCCTTTTTTTTTTCTAGGTAAGGATTTGACGTTTATTAACGGGGTTTGTTAAACATTGCCCATTATTTCCTTAAAATCGCCCAAATTTATGTATGAATGGACGATTATGTCCTTATGTGTTTTAACCAATATTATTTTACTATATCTTCCAAATTTTTACTGTATTGCAAAATTTAACTTTCACTTCTCTCCAAACTCTAAAATTACCGGCGGCACTCACCGACATTCATTGAAATTAACTCTAAAATTTGCGGCACTCACCGGCAGTCATTGAAATTAACGATCTCCCACTAGGCGAACGCCATTAATTAATACAGAAATAATGTCGTCTTCGGCTCAGGTATTTTTTTTTCGCTTCGAAAACAACGAACGTGTAGCCAGAACGATCGCCCTATGGATCAAACGTCTGGCCAGGACGTTTGATCCATAGGGCGAACGTTCAGGCCAAACGTTCGACCCATGGACATAACGTCCTGGCCAGACGTTGGGCCCATGGGTCGAACGTCCTGGCCACACGTTCGACCCATGGGTCCAACGTCCTGGCCGGACGTTGGTTCTGGGCAACGCCAACCTATTTTTTTTAGGAAAAGCTGGAGGAACATTTAACCTAATGAGTTATTAAATGTTCAATATTCTATTTTTATATTTGTTTGGAATATTCTAATTTTTTATTTGGTTGAATATTTTTTTTTTTTAATTAACAATAATTTATTTGTTTTTTTTTCAGGAGCTTGTTAATAATGGGATTAATTATAATCGATATTTCGACAATTGTCCTCAATTTAATAATCGTGATGATGCTGTCGAATGGTGTAGAAAGATTGCTCTTGAATTCGGTTTTTTTTTTGTGATAATCAGTCACAAAAAGAATTGTCAATATCTAGATTGTGAACGTGGTAAGAAAAAAGAACTTCGTGATTTCAGTTCAGCAATCAGGAGAAAAACGAAAAGAAAAGCATGTGGTTGTCCATTTCGGTTGTTTCTTGTCCCGATGAAAAACTATTCGTATTGGGTTGTCAAGACTAAGGCAGAACATGGGTTTCATAATCACCCAATGATGTTATACCCAGAGGGTCATCGACAGATTAGCGGTCTCAGTCCCGGTGCGAAGAAGTTAGTTGGAGAACTAACTGCAGCCCATGTGAAACCACGGCACATCATGAAAGCCATTACAAGTGCATTTCCGTCAGTGAAGCCTAACATGAGGCACATTTATAATTGTAAAGATTTGTTAAGAAGAGAGAGATCAGAAGGCAGAAATGCAGCTCAGGAGTTTCTTCATCAGGCTGTTCAAAGCAATTATCTGTTTTGGCTTGATTCGGACGAGATGGGTAGGGTGACACATACATTCATTGCACACCCGACGTCCGTGAACTTAGTCCGTACATATCCGCATGTGCTTCACATTGATGCAACGTACAAGACAAACAAGTACTTGTATCCTTTGGTAGAGATTGTTGGTGTCACACCAACCAACAAGAATTTTCTTGTTGCATGGGCTTTGCTGCAACATGAGGATGCTGAGAGTTACCGCTGGATGTTGTCGGCACTGAAAAACCTCATTGGCTGTGTGGCGCCAAATGCCATTGTGAGTGATCGAGATCTGGCTTTATGCAAATATATCTCGGACGTTTTTCCCACATCTGCGATCTACTTTGCACGTGGCATATTAACAATGATGTGGAGGCATGGGTAGCGAGGAAGTGTGGTGGGAAAAGCAGATCGGGATTATGTTCGGCCGAGGGGCTTGGGCTAGGGTTATGAAGTCAAAAACCGAGGATGAGTATGAGAAAAATGTAGCCAATATGATGGATGAGTGGGGTGAACTTGGCAAAAACACATCCATTGATTTTCCTACCTATATCAACGGAACTTGGCTTGTGCACAAGGAGAAGTTTGTGCAATGTTGGACGGATCGAGTACGACACTTTGGCAACACAACCAACAACAGATGCGAGAGTTCACATTGGCTTTGAAGGAGTGGATTGCTACTCCAACCGAAGCAATCGACACATTATTTATGCAGATCGATTCTTTTATTGTCGGACAGTTGACAGAGATCAGAAACTCCTTGGAAGCCTCCCGTCGTAGTCATGGGACTGAGTTTGACATACTACCATATAGCGCCTTGAATGGTGTTTGCTCTCAGTACTGTTTGGAGCTGATTCAGGATGAGTTTGGTAGAATCAAGGTTATGATGGGATTGGAGTAGATGCGGATGTGTAGTTCAGAATACACATGGTATTCCGTGTGCTTGTCACACCTTCTTCGCCGTGCAGAACGGGCGTCTCCTATACTGTCAGGAGGTTGATCCATTTTGGTACAGACTAGCCATTGGTGATGGTACAGATTCAGCTGAGATATTATCTGAGCGCGATCAGGACCGTCAGTTCTTCATGTCATTAGTGACCGAGGTACAGGCTAGGGATCCCGCGATCATGAGGTCTGTTTCTCGGGTACTCCAACTTGAATTGTACCCCGACCGTCGTTCATTTGAGGAGCCAGAAGTTAATGCGACGAGTAAAGGTCGGGGAAAGTTGAACAAGGGCTTGCGACGGAACAAAAGTGGGTTTGAGCACGTTATGGGCAAGTCTACGAGTAGTGGCAAATCTTCTGCGGCCACTGGTAATTATACGTATATCTATTTACTTTAATTGTTTGTTTTGTATAATTGGACACATTTAATTAAATTGATTTGTACTAACTTTGCAGGATGGAGATTCGATATGGAACGTTTTCCATACTTTCATAGACTTCCACTGACCATCCAAGAGCATATTGAAGGCTGGCTTGATGTAGTTGCCGATGGTAATTGTGGTTTTCGATGCGTAGCAGATGCTTTTTGTTCGGGTCAAGACAATTGGGACATTGTACGTCGAACTACGGTGAGTGAATTGCATCAAAATGGTCCTCTGTTTCATTGGATATATGGTGATGATCTGAATGAGGCAATTACGCGTATTACATGGGAAGGTGAACGTTGTGGGGAGGAACATTATATGGAGGTCCTTGCAGATTTGTACCCCATTGCGAACCATTACAGATGCACAATCTTTTTTTTCAGTCTAAATGGTCGTTTTGATATGTCGGCTACAATTCTTCCAGTTGATGTTGGAGGTAGGAACGCTTGCCACAAAGAGAGTTAGCCATAGCTCATCTTGGGAGTTACAAGCATTTCATTCGGCTTCAACTTAAGCAAGGACACCCGGTCCCTCAGATTCCTCCACCATGGTTTAGAGTTGCTTCCCAAAATGTTCTTTCTTGGGCACAACATTATTCAAGACGGACACAACGTTGGGATTCATCGTCGACCTCTACGACTCGAACAACGACTACAACTATTGATTAGTTTTTACTCTTTTTACTGTACTAACTGTGTTAATTTATAAAGTAAGGGCAATATTTATGAATGAGTTGTGTTGAATGAATCATGTTCCCAAATAAATTTTAAACAATTCCAATCTCATCTATAGATGGTAATAAAGAAGAAAAATGAAAAGCATATAAAAACATAATTTGAACTAAATAAAACTACTACAAATAGTTAAAAGTATTATGAATTATAAAAACTAACAAAAACATCAGTTCAAATAAAATTGCTAATAATGATTTAAAGTGTTTAAACATAACTAAAATATGCTACTCATTCTCTTCATTCGTATTGTTTAACACTTTGTTCGAATCCTGAATGAGCTGATCAAACGTCTGACATGTTTCTGTTAGCCATTCACTCTCATCCTATGTTCTAATATTGGGCGGGCTGCATGTATCCACCTATTCATCCACTGAAAAACAAAAAAAAAATATTTACATGCTCGTCAATATATGAAATACAAGTACATTAATCCAAATATTAAAACCATTTAAATATATTTACCTGCTCGGTCGCCGTACGATCTGGTATGGATCGTGCAACATTACCTCCATTCAATATATATGGATGTGAATGTCGTTCATACCAAGATAAGTAATCAGTAGAACAAGCCGACGGTGTTGAACCTTTCTTAAATAGTTCTAAGTATATACAATTACCTGTTGTACACAAAATAATATTTGTTTAATAATGATAATAATAATAATAACAATAATAATAATAATAATAATAATAATAATAATAATAATAATAATAATAATAATAATAATAATAATAATAATAATAACAATAATAACAATAATAACAATAATAATAATAATAGTAATAATAATAATAATAATAATAGTAATAATAATAATAATAATATTAGTATTCTTACCTGTCGGGAACGAGGACCATGATGACTCACAGTAGACAGGAGAAGATTGCACAACATACTTTCCCTTGCTAGGCCTAGATGCAGACTCTGGAGCAATAACAGGAACAGGTACAAACTGCATACGACCTAACTGCCGCAAACATCGATCAGGCATATAGGGCTCGACGACTCCCCGATATCGAATGGTACCCCTGTATAATGTTCTTGAGATGGTGGTCGGATCAAAATCATGACCATAAGGCAACCAATCCACCTGTAATTTTTACAAATATCAGCAACCTTACTTAATGACTTCAAGTATAAAAAAACTCATAATAATAGTACATAAAAATTAACTTACATCCTCTGCTGTGAGAGTGTCCAGCTGTCTCCTGATGGAACAAAGACGGTCATGAGACCTCTTCTCCGGGTACACAGTCCAACTCTGCGCTCGTGGACCTCCCCCACCACTAATATGCTTGCGCGTGGCCTGAAGCATGGAAAGTACTCATAAATCCATGCTTGGAGTAAAGTCAAACATCCAGTGATCCCAACTGTGGAGGTCCGACTAGCCTCACCCAACTGACGATACAAGTACGCAAGTGTAGCCGACCCCCAGGAGAACGTGTGAATGCTATCTGGAGAACTAGCCTCAACAAGGTCAAATGGTCTCAACCTCGATCCACTCTTATCTGTGAACAAACAACACCCTAAAATCAACCATATAATGCCCGTCAGTTGTCTCTTCAATGGAGCAGGTGGCTCTTCTGACAGAATCTCAGCAACCCCTGTGCACTTAGCACCATTATCCCAAAATGGACTCCCAAGGTCTGCAACTGTCCTACCGATCAAGTCAGCAACCAAACCCCTAAGAGCACCAAAGTGACTGTTCATGAACCAGACACCCCTCAACTGGAAGATGCAATATATGCTCTACATCATGCATCATGATCGTCATCTCCCCAAATGGTAGGTGAAAAGAACTCGTATCGGGTTGACACCGCTCGACAAATGCTGAAATCAAGGGTGCATCAATGTGTGTGAACATAGTAAAAGGGATATGGTACAGAGATGTCCTACGAAGACGAGCCTGTATCGCTGGAGGCAATGTCCTAACCCATGTCCTCAAACGTGCACAAATCCTCTCTCGGGTCTGACACTTCAGGGGAATTCTATCCCACCCTCCCCAAATCTCCATAGCTACGTGTCCACCAAAACTAGGGATAACTGACCCAACCGTAGGTCCTCCTGCAACTGGACCTGTGACCTTCCAGCTAAGGTCATCAACATCTTTCCCCTTTCCCTTTCGACTCTCAACAGTCCATGAACTCCCCTCTTCCCGAATAAATCGCCCACCCCTACCCTTACGAACATTCCAACGATCATCAACTGTAGGGTCTAGATCTCTCTCAAACTCCTGCAAAACTGACTCGTGAACATCATCACCGTAAAGAACATCCCCCCCTCATCTACATCATGATGCTCCATTGCATCGTACGACGCACCAACACCCTCATCGTGTAACTGAAGCTGGCGTCGCGGCTCAGTCGGGTTCATCCGCGTCCTTCTAACGGAAGCGAAAATACCACGTGAATGCGGATGACGCGGTCCTGAATCCTCATACTGCGCAACTCGAAATCCGGGAAGCGTCTTACCAGCAAATTGTTGAAACCCAGATGGCTATTTCACCAACAATTACTTTAATAAAATATTCCAATAATAATAATATAATAATAATAATAATAATAATAATAATAATAATAATAATAATAATAATAATAATAATAATAATAATAATAAAAACAATAATAATAATAATTATAAAAATAACAACAACAACAAAATTATTAATCATAATAATAATAATAATAAGAAATATAAATATAATAGTAATAATAATAACAATAGTAATAATAATAACAATAATGATAATAAATATAATAATAATAACAACAATAATAATAATAACAATATTAATAATAATAATAACATAACCTAAAAAACAAAATCACGCCCATGGAATCGTCTATCTAGGACGATCCTTCCAAGGGGCGATCGTTTGCCTAGGACGATCCTCCCATGGAAGGATCGTCTGTCCAGGACGATACTTCCATAGGAGGATCGTTCTGGGCAAACGATCACCCCTTGGGAGGATCGTGCTCGTCCTGGACAGACGATCCTTCCATGGGAGATTGTCCTGGGCAAACGTTGGCTTGAAATTTGTGTAAAAAAAAATTACCTGAGATGACGCTGCCGGTTCCTCGACGTCCATCTCCTTTGCTGCCGCAAGCTCCGCCGCCAAAGCCGCCGCTTCCGCCTCCTCTTGGTGTCGTCTTGCCTCTACAGCCCTTGCAAGTGCAATTTCTGTTGCAGGACGAAGGATAATTTTTTTTCTTCTTGCTTGGATTTTCCTCAATGCCAGACATTTTTTTACAAGCTGAGTGAATGGATGGAAGAGTGAAGGAAGAAGATGAAAAAGTGAAGGAAAAAAATGGGAAAGTAAATAAGTGAGAGAGAAGAGGGTAAAAAAATCAGAAAACATAAATAAGGGTAGTATAGTCTATTTGTATGTAAATTTGGGCGATTTTAGTAAATAATGGACGACGTATAGAAGTTCAGCTATTAACTGTTGTAATTTAGGAAATCAGTTATTTGTTTCCTAGTTTGTAGCCTAATGTTTTGCATATGTTTGGTGATACCAATCTAACAAAATCTTAGAAAATTCGGCGCATAGCCCTGGCCTAATAACGAGTTAGAACTTTAAAACATATCATAATCACAATTCTTAATAACATCTTCCAATTCCAGATTCCTCGCCAAACTATAACTTAAAGAATATAGAGAGCTTAATATGAGAAAATACAAAATTAACCCAAGTAAACTAATTTTGAATCATCATTGTGAAACAAGTTTCCGAATCCTGATTGGAACAGTTTTCCGAACCCTACTACCCACCCACATATATATATATATATATATATATATATATATATATATATACATATATATATATATATATATATATATTATATATATATAATATATATATATATATATATATATATATATATCCTACTACTATATCCTAGAAAATTTCATAAAAACTCACGAAGAATTGAGATCTCAACAGAAAGTCACCAAATATTTGTTTGTTTGATTATTTCAAGTGAAAAAGATCAGTTTGATTTTGGTGCTCCAAAGGCAAAATCTGTTAGTTCTAGTCCAGAACTAATCACTAGCTAGGTTGATAAATATGGAGATACAGAGTCATAAGTTTGCGCATAAATTTAACAGGCGAGATCTTGGAAATCCTTTCACTAAGCTTTGCGGCGATATCATCATGTTTAATATCTTCAGTAGACTTCCTGTAGATACTCTATTGGCATGTAAATTGGTATCGCGGCATTGGTATGGCTTGATCACCTCCAAGTACTTTGCGGATAACACACATCTTAACGACCAAGGTACCAAAAAAATAGCTTTTTCAGTTGTTCGCTCTGTACAAGGTGCACAAATATTGGTAATCGAAGATGTTTATATTAAGAAGACTTTAAACTTGGTGAACGCAGAACGTTATGATGATATATTTGTCGTCGGATCGTGTAATGGACTTATGCTTATACGTAGTGAAGTTCGAGGGCATAGGTTATGGGAATTGATGATATACAATGCTATCATAAAAGAAGTTGTTCTAGTGAGAGAGTCTATGTCTCTTACAGGTCCTTTTTTGAATAAACGTGCATGTGGCATCGTCTTTCATGAATTAACAAACGAGTACAGCATAATTCTGTTAGAGCCCAACTTGAAAGATTCAAATGTCACCTATTATGTTTATGGTTTGAGGACTAAGTTGTGGAGAACACTACTAAACTGTCAATATTGGCCTTCGTTAAATATTACAAGTGTTAACCTAAGTGATATTGTTTGTTGGTGTATATTACACATAAATCAGCCTCAATTTGATGAAGACAGATTTGGGGGCAGGGCCGTTATGGTTTATAATCTCGTCAATCAAACTTTGCAAATCATTCCTCATCCACTAGATAATGCAAAGGTTAATCTTACCTTTGGTATTCTAGGCGATCCGCATTTGAACCTTCCAAATTCATATTCTAGGGCAGCGGGGGATATCAACGGTAAGTTCGTTCATTCAGAATGCGGTCTTGATGATATCGTCTACTTAATTATCAGTTCTTGATAACTCCATCAATGGTTATTCTTGGATTAAAGCTCATGTGATAGATCTACGAGCTAAATTCAAACACATTTCATCTTTTTTAAAGTACTGGGGTATCTTCCGGATAATTCACATCATTGATGGTGAATTGATCTTAGTAGCGGAATCTAAAAGAATATTTAGGTATAATATAAACTTGAATACTGTAAAGGAGATTCATAAACCAAGATACATGGTACCCGAAATGCTAATCAGGTGTGCAAGTGCTACAAAGAGTTTCGTGTCCTTGAAAAAATCTTAGCATATTAATTTCGTTTGAAAAGTGTATGAGAATCACTTTTTCAATTTTTTAGGAATGTTCAAGATTTTTTCTTTTTTTTTTTTTTGAAGGAATGTTCAAGATCACTTTTTATTTTTTTAAGTAATGTTCAAGATCAGTTTTTATTGATTTTTAATATATAAGTGCTAAAGCTATATTTTGTGTAAATTGTTGGTTAATTTAATTTTTGTGTAATTTATTAGTGAATTATCTTTCTAAGCTCTTTTCTTAAGAGTTGGATCTCACACCAATCCCCGTACACTCATGGTGATAGCACTGATTGATGAGGGGGAAAAGTGCATTGTCAATGACATTTTTTATAGTTCAACATATAAACTGACGAGCATCAAACCAATAGAAATTGACTAATAGAAGATTTAATCACAACAAATAATTCACTGTTTGCAACCGCAATAATACAAATATGAAAAATTTGTAATCATATAAAACTACACCCAAAAAATCACGAGCCTGTTTGTTCTTGTTCTATAGGCCGCACCTATGATGCTGCTACTTTCATTTTGCCTGTCAATTGGCAAGAAACAATATGTATATCCGTATTGTTAACTTGTTATATGATAAGTTTCTGATTCACCCTCGGATTTTAACAATATATTTGCATCATATAAATTATAAATACAATGTTGACCTCAAACTCGAAAATCAGATTTTTGAACCAAAACCTCATCTTCATCTGTGACATTGATGTGGTGTGGTGTATGTCCTCAGCCTTGAGGTGCGGATGACACTTACTTTCACCTACCTTTCTTTGCCATCTTCAGGTTCTTACACATTCGGATACTTGCCGGGGTTACCTCCACAAGTTCATCCTCCTGAATGTACTCAATACAGTCGTCAAGACTGTAATCTTGTGGTGTATCTAGAACCACTGTATATAAATGGAAAGGGGTCGAGTCATAATCAGATTCCACAACTATTAGTCACCCTAAATCACATAAAAAGTCTGAACTCCGCAAAAGTGTGATATATATAATTTATGAGTTCTGGTGATGTTAATCAGAAAAGTGATATATATATATATGTCAATTACTTATATGACAATTTTTGTTTTTGGGTAGTTACTTTTGCTGACATAAGTGAGCATTAACAGAGATGTGATGATGCAACAAGGATCAACTGAATCACATGCATTGACAGAAATTTATGCTATAAAAGAATGAGCTCGATTTTGCTAATGAATATTGGTGAAGTAATAAGAATCTAAATATCATTTTTATGCACAAGGTAAAGCAGAAAATGAAAGCAATCTCCACGACTTTACCCGTCTGTTCTTTGTTTGAGCGAACGTTTGTTGCAGCCTTCTTCTTGCACACATTCAGTGATAGGTCACCAGGTCTCTGATGAATGCCAACTATCTGACCTTTGTAAACGTCTGCTCCGGGTGCAATGAACATCGCTAGTCCATTGCCTCTCTCTACTGTATGGAGAATGTTGGCATTCATCAGAGACCTGTCATGTCAAAATGTTGGCAATGAACATCCTTAAGTAGATGTCCCTGGATTTGCTTTCATTATTGGGATTCAATCATGCAACCACTTCTTTTTCACTTTCTACCGTCCCTACTTTCCACAGTCCCTCTCACCCCACTCTTTTGTTGTCTTGAGATCCCGTGATCTTTATCACAAATAAAATTTCAAACCCTAATGTTGGTAACTCTTGATATGGCTAACTGAATCCGTGCAAATTACAAACCAAAAATGGAGATTTAAAACATAGCTAGAATTGATTATATTTAATTGAACCTTTCTCCTGAATTTGGGCATATTATATTTAAATTAAATGGAGATTTATTCAAAAAATTGCTACATTCGATCAATTGAATCTTATGTTATTAAAGAAAAAATTTCCCGTTTAATTCCAAATTTATTCGAAAAAAGTTATCCAAAAAGTTTGACCACAGATTCATCGAACACACTTGATATTTTCGAAAATGGAGAAAAAATGAATTTGATTGTGTTTTTATCCATTAACATTGGATGTGTGAGAATCAGATGTTATCTACATAAATTTTTTATATGAAGATGATGATTCACTTTCTAGATGTTCAAATTGAGATGGAAAAAGACAGAATTTTTATGGCAGTGAAAACTGAGAGTTCTAAGCAAGTGTTTGTTACAGTTTGGAACTTTATTAGCAAACTTAGATTTTGTTAAGATTATATTCGGCTTCTAGATAAAAGTAAGATTCTATGCACCTCTCTTAGAATTTAAAGCTTGTAAGTTTCATACTATTTGACCCATTTATTTATTTATTTTGGAAAGTAAAATATAGAATAAATTGTATTGTCAATTATTTGCTACATGCACAATTCACCCTTTTTTTCATTTTTATTGTGAGTTTGTGATTAGCTCACTGACCCAAGTCAATAATACTTGTTCCAAATGAACGGTAATATATAGAAATAAAAATCAATTTATATGTGGAAATATATTATATGACATTTTATCTTTTCTTTGACATGAATACCTAGAAATTATGAGCTCTCAAATTTCATATGTATGGTAATATTATTTTTTTTAGTTGTGATTCGGTTGTTGTGAATAAACTGAACAAATATACTTATATGACTTATAAACTTCACAAAGATACAACTACACTAAAATTATGGACAATAAATTTCACATAAGTTCTATATGTAATTTTAATCTTTAACCTTATATAGAGATGCCATACATATACCAGTTAATATAGCATATTCCAAGCGGACTTCAAATACTACGATGTGATATTTTATACAATGAAAGGGGTCCCATTGTTATTATACTAAACTTTAGGACATCTCATGCTTGTTGTTACAATTAGCTACCCTCCTTTAAGTTTTACAAACCTCATGAGCCAAGTGAAAGTTAACTTTTGTTGAGACTTTGTTAACTTTTCTTATCTATTTATATATTGGCTAATCTGTTTTTTAGTTGATAGTTTACTATTAGATGTTAGTACATAAGATGTTTAGACTTTTGTGCAAGTATTAGTACATAAGATGTTTATTCTTTTGTGCAAGCTAAGTGTTAGTACATAAGATGTTTATTCTTTTATGCAAGCTAAGTGTTAGTACATAAGATGTTTATTCTTTTATGCAAGCTAAGTGTTAATACATAAGATGTTTATTTTTTTGTGTTATACATGAGGTGCTAATATCAATTATTATTGATTTTATCGTGGATCGTGTTTTGTATTGCTAATCACATTGTAACTCACTAATAATTATCATCGTTTTATGGGATACACTGTAGTCTTCGTAGTATGACGGCCCACGATTTTATAGTTTGCAATGAACTTATAATTTTGATGGTATGGATATGTGGTCAATGATCTTATAATTTGAACTTTAAAAAAAAACCTATAATACAACTTATTGTATGATTAATACGTCCCTTGGTAAACTTTAAGTTCCATATTATAATCTGTTAAGACTTTTGTTTTAATTTGGGTTTAAGAAGAGAGTACAAAATGTTTATTTAAATAGTTGTAACAACTTAAGTAGTACCTAAAATACCAGCTTCTTGCTATAAATTTATTTCTTAATTAGTACCAAAATATATAATTAGTAACTCAAATATTGAATTTAGGGGATATGAATTTTTAATTAGTTTCTAAAATACCGTATTTAGGGGATATGATTTTTTAACTAGTGCCTAAAATATCGGATTTTGGAGATATATTTTTTTTGGCAGTTTTATGATGCATAAGTAATTACTAATTAATAGCAATCGATTCCTAAAATTTAGTTGATTTACATTCCTTAACAGAGAACTTTCCTAAATAGCTTTCCAATTATATGCCTAAAAAAAGTAATGCATAACAGAAATATAAAGAGACAAATATACGTGGCAAAAAATTGTAAAAGATATTACAAAGGATTGACGCATCAGCAATTTAATTTGCTCTTGACACATAAGCAAATCAGCTTTTCGAATAGAGTATTGAGTTGCTCGAGTCGAGTAGTTGACATGTCGAGTCGAGTTCGACCTCGAGTCGAGTTCGAGTAGCTCGCGAGCTGTCTCAACTCATTACCAGCTCTAGAGTTACTTTTGTTTTTATTTTTCTCTTTTCCACCCAAATATTAAATGGCTCAAAAATCCTCTCTTACAAATTTGAAAGTAACATTACCTTAATTGTTGTGCATCAAATATAGCAACTAAAAAAACGGAGGAGCATATTGTAAAACCAGATTCTATTGTTTTCATTAACCATCAACAATGGCGTATCTTCTTCCGCCGCCATTGATAGCCGAAATTCTCTCAAGACTACCAGTCAAGTCACTTGTACGCTTTCGCTGCGTTTCAAAACCATGGAAATCCATAATCGACGGTCCAAATTTCAACAAACTCCATCTCAAAAACTCCCTCGAAAACACCACCAATTTCACAATAATCCTCAGAGACTCCAAACTATATTTCGTAGACTTTCCCACACTTAAACGAGTCACCGAAATAACCCACCCACTAAAATGTGATCATTACGGAACTGAAGTTGTGGGTTCTTGTAACGGCCTAATTTGTTTGTCAAATGGTGAAGAATCTGGGTTAGACGGTACCATTATCTACAATCCGGCAACAAAGAAACACCGGGTTTTACCCGTTTCACCCATAGAATACCCAGAAGATGAATTCTTACCATATGCTGAGCGTTTGGTATACGGGTTTGGGTATGATCATTTTCATGATGATTATAAACTAGTGAGGATTATTCAGTTTTATGGGTCAGACCCGGATAATTATGATGATAGTGAAGTGAAGGTTTATAGTTTGAAAGCTAATTCTTGGAAAAGGGTTAAAAACTTTCCTAGGGAGTATTTCATTACTTACAAAAGGGCATGGGGGGTTCATGTCAATGGGTGTTTGCATTGGATGGTTACTAAGAATCCGGAATCGAATGGTTCGAGATTTATCGTTGCGTTCGATTTAGGTTCCGAGAGGTGTAAGGTTGTGCCCAAGCCAAGGGAATTGTGTGGGGAGTGTCCTACCAATGTGGAAGTTTTGCAAGGGAGGTTGGGTTTGTTGTGCAATTATTATTCGATTCGGACCGATTTTTGGACCATGGAGCAGTATGGTGTGGAGAGTTCTTGGACTAAATTGTATTCTATTGCACAAAGGACCATTTTAGGTGTTTTTGAGTATGTTAGACCTATAGCTTGTTCTAAGGATGGTTCATGTGTGTTGCTTCATAAAGACATGAATAGTATGTTTTGGTTCGATTTGCGGACTCAACGTGCCAAGAGAGTGAATATTCGTGGTATGCCAAAGTCGTTCGAGGCAATGATGCTTGTTGAGAGTCTTGTTCCTCTTGATGGTAGTAAGAAAAAGAAGAACAAGCCTAAAAAGAAGAGGTATTATAACAAATACTTGGATTATATACACCTATGGTCACGAGCATGATGTGGAATATGTTCCTGATAATGTTCTTTTGATTATGCCTTTATACGAAGCTTATATTTCATTAATCTTCGTAAATAGCTACATGGTTTACTTTTTTGGCTTTCATTTTTAGCTTGTTAGGTTGCTTTTGATTTATTTTTTTCTATGTGAGATTGATTGTATATACACATTTTGCCATGATATAAACTTGTCCCCTCACTAGGCACTAGCTTATCTTGTTTGCAATTATTATTGTTGTTGAGAGATGTGCATATTTACATGTTAATTAACTAGACACGATGGATCTTCATAGAGTAATATGACTTTGTTAATATGATGTCGTTGTGTGGTCTTGCTTTGTCTACTTAGGTGTTATGATATTTGATTGTTTAGCTAATATGTTGAAGGTTCCAAGGAGTGCATAAGCGCATACAGTTATAGTATAGAGGCAAGTCCGTTTTGATCTTTTTTTAGTTTGTGTGTTTTGGTTATATCATTATATATATGGCACCTTGTTATACAAGTGGCTCTATGTCCATCATCTTCTTCAATTTAACCCTCTGCTATAGGCAGTCTTCTCGAGTGAAACAATGCTTATATGTCCTCCTTGGTCCTTTGTGTTTATTTTAGCTGTTTATTGTTTATCACTTTCCAAATATGCAAATGGATTGCTCTTGCTCCCTAGTGATTAATTGATTATATTAAAGAAAGGTTTGTGCATGATTGATTTTTGGAAGATCTCTTGTCTCTTTGAAAGATATTATCTGTACACATCATGGAGCAGGGGATTTTATTTGTAATACTCTATGATTTATATTTTCTTCCATCTTCTCCTTCCCTTGCCTTTGTTTAGTTCCTGTTGTAACTTAATCATGCAAAAATAAAGATGCTGGGATTTTGTTATTTCATTTTCTAGACTTTTGATAACTTCTAACATATGTAATTGTTTATTATCATTGATGTGTTTCAGAATTGAGCATTCAGAGCAAGCTGATAGTAGGATAGCAACGCTTCCATTGCTTTTACTTCAAGATATATTCTCTCGTCTTCCTGCTGATACTCTTTTGAAACTTACCTATGTTTGCAAACCATGGAATCATATTGTCCATGACCCTGAGTTTGCTAAAATGCATCTCAAATTTTCTGGAAGAAGCAACGATAACCTGTATTTCATTCTTAGAGAGCATGGGCTACATGTAATTAAATTCAACCTGCTAAACAAAGCAGTAGAGATCAAGCATCCTCTTGTGTGCCCTGAAGGATGGACTGATATTTTAGGATCATGCAATGGTCTTCTCTGCTTATATAACCAAGATAAAGACCTTGCTATCTGGAACCCGCTGACAGGAAGGTGTCACAAATTACCTATTACAAACTTCCAGTCTCCAAAGGATTTTGATGGCTTCCACCATTTTATCCATGGATTTGGCTTTGATCCTAAAAGTGATGATTACAAAGTTGTCCGGGTTTTACAGTTTTACTGGTACTACCTTCCAAGTCATGGCTGTTTATATAATGAGTTTTCTGATTCTGAAGATGATACCTTCGCTGGCTCTGAAGTTCAGGTTTACAGTTTGAAAACCAAAAGTTGGAGAAGGATCGAATGTTTCCCTTTCATCTTATGCTATCCTTGCTCTGGGGTCCTTGCAAATGGAGCATTACATTGGGTTGCACGGAAAAGACATAATGTGGATTCTACTTCTTATATCATTCTGGCTTTTGATCTTAGGTCAGAGAAATGCAGAGTAGTGCCACAACCTAATTACGATGACATAAATTTCCACATGAGTTTATTTCTTTTAGGTGGTTCTCTTTGCATACTTTGCCATTATCCTAGACATGGTGTCGATATATGGGTGATGAAGAATTACGAGCTGCAATCTTGGTGTAGACTGATTTCCATTACTCAGCCGAAACCCATTGAGTTTTTCGAATATATTAAGCCATTGGCTTTGTCGAAGAATGGTAGTGAAGTCCTTTTGGAACTAGACTATTCAAAGCTTGTCTGGTATAACTTGAAAAAGAAGACACTCAGGCATGTCAACATCAATGGTCTTCCAAAATCCTTCGGTACAGAGCTATTTTCTATAAGTCTTCTTGATCCTGGCAATTTGATTCCAAGGGAAAAGAAACAATCACATCATAATGGCCCGGAGGTTACTAGGTTGCAACTTCAAGTGACTAGAAATTGTACGAGTAGCTCGTTGCTCATTCTTAGAGGGGAGAAGCTTCTCTCTTTAGATTTTCAGCGGCTTGATAAAGTTGTCGAAATTGATTACCAATCCTTCTCTTTTAAAGGATCGCCTGATATAGTCGGGTCTTCAAATGGGTTTGTCTGCTTGTACAAGGACAGGGAGTTTGTTTTATGGAACCCATGGACTAGCAAATATGATAGGCTACCTAATTGTCAGTTAAATGCTTCAGGTTCCTCACATTATTGCTCCATTCATGGATTTGGCTATGATCCTGATAAGAATGACTACAAAGTAGTTACTATTCTGGAGCATCACAAAAGCCTAAGAGTTGGTAGTGTTCACTCCGAAGTTCAGGTTTATAGCATGAAAATTAAATCTTGGGGAAAGATTCAAAAGTTTCCTTATGTTGTTTGTTATCCAAGTTCAGGTGTTCTTGCAAGTGGCGGATTGCATTGGTTGGCACGTCCAAATCCCGAATTGTATAGTAGCTCGAATTTGCTTATAGCTTTTGATCTTGGATCTGAGAAATGCAGGGTGGTGACAGGGTGGTGACACAGCCAAACTATGTTGATACAGATTTTCAAATGAGTTTGGGTCTATTAAGTGGTTGTCTTTGCTTGCTTTGTCATTACCCTAAGCAGAATGTTGATTTCTGGGTGATGACTGATTATGGAACAGAGTCATGGACAAAACTTTTTTCCATCTCACAGAAGTTAATCAAGCAGTTTGAATACTTGAAGCCATTGGGATATTCAGATGATGGAACTGAAGTTCTTTTGGAACAAGATAATGAAAGGCTTCTTTGGTACAACTTAGTGAGAAAGACGGTCAGATACCTTAACGTCCATGGTCTACCCAAGTCTTTTGAGACTGTGATGTCTTCGGCAAGTGTAGCTGACGCTGGTAATCTGCCAAAGACTTATCATGAGATCCATGAACAAGCACCAAACACATCTCAGAATAGCAGGGATAATTTGAGGTATAATGTTCTTTTCTTATATTGTAAATTTTGATGTTGTTTTCTTTCCTTTTTTGCTGAGTTCTGATTTTGTTTGTACTTTTTAGGGGAGATTTGGATGGTTTTCTAGCAAAGGGATTTAAGCTAAAGCTTTGATGGAGGACACAAGAAAATGGGTAAAAACTGATACCAAGGTTAGAAATTATATCTGGTTGACTCATATCAAAGCAACTTTCACTTCTCAAATAAAACCAACCATGTCAAAATAATGGTAGAAACTGCCATTGTCTTTTTGGTGCTAATAGAAACTCTTTTCATTTGTTAGTTTCTATTCCCTGCATATATATTGTGTATCATGTAGGATGAGCTTGTATTCAGTCATACGATCTGATTTTTTTATCGGACTACTTGACCTTTAAATTTTGTTCGTAATTTTGATATTTATTTTTATGCAACTATATGTGTGTTGAAGATTTTGTTACAGCTATGTAGCTTTTAACCTACCTTTTGCAATTGTTATTGTTAGTTGTTTAACAAATTAACGGTATGATCCTCGACCATCTTTTCGAAGGATTTGATTTGCATTATATATATTCCATACCAATTATCTTCTTTGATGCTAAGTTATCTACGCCTTTTTCTTAGGTTGCTGCTCAAAGAGTCCAGAAAAGCCTTTTTCTTATGTTGCTGCTCAAAGAGTCCAGAAAAGCTTTTTGAGGAACTGGAAAGATCTCTCGTGAAACAGGCCAAGTTCTTTGTCTCTTTAATTTTTTTTATCTTTGCGAAGGCTTTGAACAAAGATTTACTTAACTAAAGGTAGGTTTGCCGTTGATATTTTGCATTTATCTGTTCATAACTTCTATTATACAATATTAGTGAATGTGTTCTTATGCCATCGTTAAATCCATTTTGTGTGGACCCGGTTCACGTTAAAAATAGTGTGGACGAAGCCTAGACACGTGCCCCACTGGCTACTACAAACTAGTCACTCTCGCTTTCCGAAATTCGTGCAATATTCTCTCTCTTCAATAAGATTATCTCGCCCTAAAATTTTAACAAAAACAGTTGTTCAGAACAAACATACACTATATCATTTAAAAATACACTATATCATTTCAAAATACATTATCATGTCAAACACTATAATGATTTATTATGATAATTTTGTGTAATATACAAATAAACTACACTATAACATTTCAAAATACACTATATTATTTTTTATTTTATTTTTTTTGATTGGGAAATTAAGTCAGCCCAAGGACTAACCCCTACCAAGGCTACTAGCCTTGTAGGAACTACCAGCACATTGGCTGGTAAAGCATGCTAAGAAAATACCCCAACATAATGCTGGGAGTAAGGATCGAACCCCTGACCTCAAGGATCAGAGGGGAATGCTCTACCACATGAGCTATAGCTCCTCATCCTTAAAATACACTATATTATGTCAAAACACACTATATCATGCAACACTATCATGTCAAAAAACATAGCAAAACATCAAAATATACTATATCATTTCAAAATACACCATATCATGTCAATATACACTATAACATGCAATACTATCATGCAAAAAACTCAGCAAAACACTATGAATTTAAATACACTATATCATTTTAAAATATATTATATTATTTCAAAATACATTATATATATATATATATATATATATATATATATATATATATATATATTTTATAGGAACTATATTATTTTAAAAATACACTAGCAGGAGAGTGAAGTTATCAAAGAAGAGAGAAGTTATCAGGAGAGAGAAAAGAGCGGAAGATTGAACGCGGCAAAAACGGAAAGTTGTAATAATTAAAACTCACGTGAGATGAATAAGGTATACACTAAGTTAGTGTGCACCAAGTTCATATTAGTTTTTTACCTTAGCTAGTTGATTCGATATGTTGGTTAAAAGACACTTGCTTTCAACTTTGTTTTAATTTAAAAAGAAATCCCAGCTCTAAAAATCTAAATAATTGCAATCTACAATCAGGTCCATGCCTATGCCTGCGATTGTTCTCTTTTTCCACTCTTTGGGGTCGTTTGGTTCGTTATTTTTGGGTTTCAAGAAACGGAATCAATTACCGATTCTCTTTCTTCTTGTTTGGTTCAACTCCACATCAATTCCTTACCCTTCATTTCCATTACTTGGCTTGAACTTGAAGGTAATGGTTACCCTTCATTTACATTACTTGGCTTGAACCAAGCACTCAATAAAGGTAACCATTTTTGTTACCATTCCCCTCCTCTATTTGTATCCATTCCCTTTCCATTTCATATATTGAACCAAACGACCCCTTTATGTTGTCATGAGTTGCTGTATTTCTATTTTATTTTATTTTATTATATTTTGAATGTCAATATATAGCTGAAAGAAAAAGAATCTCATTTCGAACGAGTTTTTGGCCTTTCTTTTTTCACCTCTAAAAATTATGCTGAAAAATGTGGACGGATTCTTAAACATGGCCTTATTGGTAGTCTTGGTAGTTGGTACCAAAGAGTTTCAACTCAATTACCCTTTTTTCACACTAAATTTAAACTCCAACTTTACTTCCAAGGCAAATTTGTTGTTAACTATCTTATATATTGAACTTTTAATGGGAACTGACTCATAAAAAACACAAAATTTTGGATGTTACTCTATAATTTTTGGTGTAACAACCTACAAACCATCATAATTTTCGCAATTTGGTGTTTGTATAGGCCTGGATTGTGGTTCCTATTGTTGATTTCTAGAAATAGTTTCTAAATAATAAAAAATCATATTTTTGTGTTCAACAAAAAATAATAACGCAATATTTTTTTATAATGTTGGTAAGATGAATGACCCTACTAAACTGACACCTCACACAGATATAATCAGTCAGATTTCGCGTATTAATGAGATTGTAGATAATACCAATTTATATTTTAAAAGTTATTATTCAGTAAAACATGCTGCTTTAGAAAGATAACAAAATCTTACATTGTACCGCAATTTTTTTTGGGGTCCCCTTTCGAGAGCACCTTGTTAAGAAGAAAGTTATTTGAGTTACCTTGTATATATGGTCACTCAACCAGAGACCTAACAAGTCCCAAATCTCTACTCACAATAATATTAAAATTTGCTTCCACTAAAATTTGAAACTTGGTATCTCATGTGGGAGATAGGAAGTCATACCATTGGGACAAAGAATCCTTAGACGTATAGCAACTTGTGGTATTGGCAAGCACAAAGGAATTTAAATGTGCATACTTTATATACTATAAGTCTTTAATTTTCCCTCTCTATTATCTAATATTTTTACCATTTACATATGACAAAAATTGAGTATATATTTATTACATTAGATTTTTATGAGAGGGGGGGGGGGGGAGGGGGGCTTTAACAATTTGTTTAGAGAGTAGTTGTAGTTTTATTTCTCGATAACTTAATGATTATAGTACTATATTTGTTCGATAATATACTAATTATTTGTTTTTCTCAAAGTTATGTACTTGCTCCGTCCTGTAATATAGTGCTCACATTTCATTTTGGGTGTTTCAAAATATTGTGTCTATTTTATTTTTTGATCAATTTGTTGGACTAAATTATCTTTAATTTTCTAGACAAAGTGTAACACCCCGTAATTTTAACCCTTTATTTTTGGTGTTTGTTTATATTAAAATGATATTTTTTGTAAAAATAAATAATTTATTATTTAAATTATTTTGGAACGTGTTGTGAAAATGTGTATACATTTTTATATGTTGTGATATATTTATATATATTTATTTTAAGTTGTTAGATACTTATTTTAAGTTGTTATATTAGTTTCGTTATTTATTTAGGCGTTTAGGATTCAGTTTTGTCGCATAGCGTTTTTGTAACGTTGTTGGATCGACTTGGGTGATGAAATGTTGCATCACATATGGCGTGTCATGCTGGCCAAAAATCAGCAATTATGGAGTGGAGGATGAAGAGTTTTGGTGCTTATTAAGCTAACCTTTGAATCTCTTGTAACCGCTCATTTAATCCCTCATTATCATTCTCCTAAACTCTTCATTTTTCCTTGACATAAAATTCTGATTTTTATTAAGAGAAGTTCAGCATCATTCTCATTTAACCCACACCGTTTTCAAGAAAAGAGAGAGAGAAAAGGAAGAGGAAAAGAATAGAAACGTTCAACCCGATTTTTCCTGTCACACCTTCACAAAAATAACCGTAGCCGGAGATCTAACCATTGGATCGTCTTCAATTTTGGACAGATATAACATCTTGCTCTTAACTTTTACTGGAGCGATTTAGAATCCGAGCTTTTGATCACTGGAAATCATGGTCGGAACAGAGCAGTGCGAAATAAGAGTTTTCAACGCTCAAGAAGAAAATGCCTAGTGACTTGTTGCTACAATTATCGTTCATGGAGGAATTGGATTGCTCGCATATTTTTTTCTAATCCCTTTAGACTCAGCTCTCCTCCCGACATTCCAGGTAACTAGCGTTATTCTAGTTCGATAGGGAATAGATTTTGAATTTAGGGTGTTAGAATCGCGTTAGAGAACTTAGGTACATGCTAGGTGGAACTTAGGTGATTGTATGCTTATCGTTTAACGTAGTATCATGATTAGGATGTTGTTTTGTGGTCTTTTTTCATGTATTGAGCATGTTGTTGTGATCACGTTGTTGGTTTTGCTAGTTGGTTGTTGTTAAGTTTGATGCTGGTTATTGTGATGGTTTTGGTGTAGCATGATTTTGTGTTTGTTAGGGAAATTGAGGAATTGTTGGGATTTGATGATTAGTCTCATGCTAGGGTGTTTGTTTGGTTGTGTTAGATGTGAAATGGTTTTGGGTTGGATGCTTGAGATTGAACGTATGCTTTGTGGACGAAGCAAGGGCGTACGAGCACAGCCCGCAAGCCGCGAGCAGTGATCGCTCACGACCCGCGACGCCCATGGTCGCACCTCGCGACAAGGGACTGCCCTCCTTGGTTGTGTTTTGTTGATTAATTTCCCTTTGAGCTTACAACATGTTTATATGTTGGGTGTTTGGTTTATGCATGTATGTTAAGCATGTTTGAGTACGTTGGGGTTGGTTTGAGTTATTATATTAAGGGTATGTACCCTACTTTGTTGGGTAGCCTATGGTTGTTTGGTTTGGAGTGTGTTGAGGACCTATACCTTGTCGCGTATACTCACGTTTGAACCTTGTTGGTTAGTTGGATTTGCTTTGCTTGTATACCTTGTCGTGTATACATTTGAAGGTTGGTTAGATGGATTTTGTGTATACCTTGTTGTGTATACCCATGTTTGAGCGTTGTTGGATTCCTTTGTATACCTTGTCGTGTATACGTTATGTCTAGAGATGGAAATATCCAGTGGATGATCCGACCACCCGCTCCACCCGCACTATTAAACGGATGGAAAACCCGGTTTAAACGGATGATAGCCGGGTGACGGATAACCGGGTGACGGAATCGGGTCGGGTTCGGGTGATATTTTTTCATCCATCACCCGTTTACCACCCGACCCATCACCCGTTTAAAGTTAAATATATATTTTTGTTATTTTGGGGTCATTTAGTCCACTTACTCCAGTACTCCACTAAGGCCCAAAGACCCCAAACAAAGCAATTAAACTTTAACCTAGGGCGCAGCTTCTCGCAGACCCTCACTGAGTCTCAACTCTCAACTCAAGCAAGTTCTCAGTGCTCACCATTACCATACTGCCGCCTGCCGGACTGCCTTACTGCCGGACTGCCATAGCTTCACCGGAGGATTCTTCTCAACTCAAGTAAGATTATAAACTCAAATTCAGTTTTTTTTTTTTAATTCAAATTTTAATCCTCGTCAAAATTTGTGTTCTCTTCTGATATGCATTTTCTTAAGGGGGAGTTAGGAGTTAGGAGTTTAACTTTTTGTGTCAAAATTTCTGATATGTAACAAAAAGATGCTCTAAAAAGATTAGGAGTTAGGAGAACACAAAAAGATTAGGAGTCAAATTTTGTGTTCTCGGCAAACTCCTAACTTCTGGATTAAAACCCTTTACTCCTAACTTCTGGCAAACTATTTGTGTTCTCTTCTGATTAGGAGTTAGGAATGACACAAAAAGATTATGAGTCAAATTTTGTGTTCTCGGCAAACTCCTAATCTTTTTGTGTTCTCGACAAACTCCTAATCTTTCTGATATCCTAACCATTTATCTTTTTGTGTCAAAATTTGATTAGGAGTTAGGAGTTTGCTTGATTTTTAATTGGATTGTTATGTGAATTGTGATGTAGATAAATGGGAAATGATGGTAATGAATCTGGATATGATTCATCATGTCCTCCTTCAACACCTTCTAGTGTTTCTCCTTCCCCCACACCAAATATGCAAGCTCCACCACCTCCTCCCTCGAAATGTCGACCACCCTTGCACCCATCTTCATCACAAAGAAAGGCTTTTGAACTGAAAACACCATCTCGGATTGGTGAAGACACTGAAAGTGACCCAAGTCAGGGAGTTTCGGGGTCTCGTAAAAGTAGAAAACGCACATCTCCTGTGTGGGATCATTTTAATCCATTTGATGTGGATGGAGAAGCAAAGGCACAATGTATTCACTGTGACAAGATATTGTCGGCCAACACCACTAACGGGACTTCCCACCTTAAGGATCACTTGACTCGAAGATGCTCTAAAAAGAACTTGAAGGTTGATATCCGCCAAAAGCTATTGAATGTTAGCCGAAAATCTAATGGAACATGTTCTATTGGTGCAACTAATTTTAACCAAGAAGTGTCTAGGAAGGAGTTGGCTAATATGGTCATCATGCATGAGTACCCGTTGGCTATTGTGGATCATGTTGGTTTTAGAAGATTTGTAAGTAGCTTGAATCCAAGCTTCAAGATCATATCACGTCCTACCTTGAGATCTGATATAATGAAGATGTTTGCAAGTGAGAAGGGAGGGTTAAAAAAGCTATTGAAAAATGCGGAATCTAAAATTGCAATAACAATGGACATGTGGACTGCTTCAAATCAGAAAAAGGGGTACATGGCTGTTACCACACATTATATATATCAATATTGGGTTTTACGTAACAAAACTCTGAGGTATACTTCATTCCTTGCTGTTTTTTTGTTCTGAACTTTTAATACTTCTATTTTTCTGTTTTAATAATGCTGTTTTGCTACTTTAATGCTGCTATTGTTACTGTTTTAGAGCTATTGTTGCAGTTTTTTTTGTTACAATGCTTC
Source organism: Beta vulgaris subsp. vulgaris (assembly GCF_026745355.1). Taxonomy (NCBI): domain Eukaryota; kingdom Viridiplantae; phylum Streptophyta; class Magnoliopsida; order Caryophyllales; family Amaranthaceae; genus Beta; species Beta vulgaris. The sequence continues at coordinate 14,169,212 of NC_079209.1, forward strand.
TGTTTTTCTGTTGTAATGCTGCTGTAGTGCTGTTTTTGCTATTTTAATGCTGCTGTTGTTGCTGATTTAGAGCTATTTTTGCTGTTTTTTTTGTTACAATGCTGCTGTTTTTCTATTGTAATGCTGTTGTAGTGTTGTTTTTGCTATTTTAATGCTGTTGTTGTTGCTGTTTTAGAGCTGTTTTTGCTGTTTTTTGTTACAATGATGCTATTTTTCTGTTTTAAACTTTTAATACTCCTATTTTTGGGCTTTAATGCAACTGTTTTGCTATGTTAATGCTACTGTTTGTCTCTTTTGATGCTACTTGTCTGAGTGATATTTTTTTAATGAAATAGGTTTGCTTATGTACCTTGTCCACACACACAAAAGACTCACTAGCGCAAGTTCTCCTGGATACATTGAATATTTATAATATTGCTGAAAAGATTTCATCTGTGGCAGTTGATAACTGTACTACAAATGATGCTATGATGGATGTTTTGAAACTAAGGCTTAGTGAAGATTCTTTGATTTTAAATGGTAGATTTGTGCATATGAGATGTAGTGCACATATCTTGAATCTAATTGTGCAAGATGGATTAGATGTCATTGGTGAAGGGATTGAAAGAGTTCGAGATTGTGTTGCTTTTTGGTCAGGAACCCCTAAAAGAAGAGAGATTTTTGCAAACAAAGTGAAATCTATGAAAGGTGAGGAAGGTAGACAACTAGTACTTGATTGTAAAACTAGATGGAACTCAACCTATTTGATGTTGCAATATGTTTTACCTTACAAAGATGTGTTTGCAAGTATTAAGCGTCAAACTCCTAGGTTGAAATTCACACTCCCCACCAATCAAGATTGGGAATTTGTGTTCACTTGTTTGCGGAAAACTGAAAAGATTTCACAAAGTGACTGAGTTATTTTCGGGGAGAAAGTATCCAACTTCCAACTTGTTTTTTCGTCAAATTTGTGAAAAAACTTGCATTGACATCATGGTTGGCAAGTGACGTACAAGTTATTAAGGATATGGCACAAAAAATGGTTGATAAATTTGATAAGTATTGGAGTAATATTAATGAACTTTTAGCTATTGCTGCCATTTTAGATCCTAGAAATAAGTTGGAATGTGTTGAATTTTATTTCAATGAAATTTATGGGGATGAGGCTGACTTTGAAATTCAGAGGGTGAAAAACTCTCTGTATGACCTCTTATATGAGTATCAAGATAAAGTGTATGCAAATGACTCTCATTCTTGGGCTGATGGTAGTGGGAATCAATCTGCATTTGATGGTATGAATGTTGGTGGAGATGAGGGAGATGATAAGTGGAGTAAAATGAAGAAAACAAAAAAGAGGAAGGTTAATGTGAAGTCAGAATTGGACCATTATTTAGAGGAAGATGCCTTGCCGGAGAGTGGTGGATTTGAAATCTTGAGGTACTGGAATATAGAGCTAAAATATCCAACATTACAAAAGATTGCTAAAGACTTATTAGCAATTCCAGCATCTACTGTCGCATCGGAGAGCGCATTTAGTATGGGAGGAAGATTTATTAGCCCTCATCGTTCCCGACTTGCAGCTAATACAGTGGAAGCTTTAATGTGTATGCAAAATTGGATACTTGGAGAGTACTCATGTAACATTTTATTCTTTTAATGTTTTGTAACACCCCGATAATTCTCTCTTTCTAGAAAATACTTTATAATATAAAACTTAGAGAATTACCCAGGCATTATCGCCCGTGTGAAAACGTTTCGGCTTACTCAGAATTTTGCAGCGGAAAACTTAATAAACAAAACCAACTTTATTGAACTTATGAAATAAGAGTCAAACAATGTTTGAACTGAAACACACCAACTCAAAGCTAAAGTCTGGAAATATAAACTCCTAGAAACAACTTAAATACTACTATCACAAAAGCCTCTCCATTCCAGATTCCCCAATGTATGCATCTTCGAACCTGTAATGTCAATGCTTTATTGACTCTGCTCCCCGAAGGATCACCACAGGATCAATAGGCAAAGCCATGATCACAAACACAGACAAGCACGTAATCAGCAAAGCTGAGTACTACATATCAGACAAAAATAATCCTAAACATGATACTACACAAAAATTTGCAGGGATAAATAATAACATAAATAAGTAATACTCTGCAGACGACTTTTACTGAACTAAACTTAAATTAGCTTTTTATCACTTTAATGGAATAGTTATTAGACGAGTTGTCCTGCCATTAAAAAATGAAATGGGGGCGCGACTCCGCATTTCAGAGTAACCTGCGATATCGAGGAACCTTTGAATAAAAAGGGATGGTGATCAACCCATTCCTAGAAAAGCTATGGCACGCTCACCATAACCCCAACCCTTATGTCCAACTCTAGACGTGCACCAGTCTAAAGTCTATAACTTATTCTCGTTTCACTTTACGTTGCATTCATTTTAATATTTGTGTTGACACCATAACAACCAAATAACACACAATTCGCAATCACATAATCATAACAAATTCTTTTTATCTTTGGATTAACAAGTGTTCACAACTTATCAATCAAGACTCCTTTTATTTCCTTTTTATCCTTTGTTGAACCCAGCCAACAGAAATCCGTACCTTTACATAGGTATAATCCATACTTACCAAATAAGATCCACGGTTCTTATAAGATAAATAAATAATCTCCAAGAATCTATGTAACACATGATTCCAACTTACTTAAATTAATCCACTTACGAATTAATACCAAACTGAACTTATTGCTTGCATCAAACTTCCATACAAACAATTCATACACATACATATTCTCAATCTACATGTAGCACACAGGCAAGTAACATGTAAAGTAATTATAGTAAATCATATACATGACAACAAGGTCCTATACATGATACTAATAAATAAAAATCATCCCTAAGGCATGTTCTAAACCATTTAGCACGTAGACTATGTACGTACCTTTATATACTAGCCTGTAGGCCACTTTTAAAACGTTAAAAGTCTCCTACGAAAGCTTCTCCGCCTAAAAATTAATATAAACTAAAATCAATACTCTTAATTAAAAATACGGCAACTTTAAAATATTTAAAATCCCATTTAAATATATTCAAAAGCTTAGTTTAGTATCAAAACTTCAATAACTTTTAATTCCTAGCATAGTACTACAATACTAGTAGTTAAAAATCTTAAAACTCCATTAATAAAACTCTTTCTAAAATTCCAGCAACTTTTAAAATCATAAAACCTTCTTTAAACGTATATAAACATGTTTAAAATAATAATCTAAATCAATCTCATAGTATCTAATATGCTACTATGGTTTTATAGTAATTAAAACTCTAAAAATCCATGCTTTAATGATTAAAACTTCAATCTAAAAATAATAACAAATCGAAAATATTAATATTCAATATATAATATATATGAAGTCAATATATAAGAAAACGAGGAAAAGAATCAAAAAGGAAAACGGAGAAAAATAGAGAAATACCGAAATCGCGAGTGAAATATGGCAGCAGAATTGCGAAACTTGCATAGGCCATAACTGATAGAATATGAATCGGAATTGAGTGATTCTTGAGCCTAAATTCAATAACTTTTCGAGATCTACAACTTTCAAGAAGGAAGTTTTGGCTAAAAATAAACGGAACTATGAGAAATCTGGCCAATCAGATTCGGGTGAGAGAAAAAAACGAGTGAAGGGAAGAAAAGAAAATGTCGAGTGAGAGAGAGACTCAAAGTCACGTGCAAGTGAGGAGAGAGAAAATAAGGTGTAGGGCAAAAATTCGGGTTTTAGGATATTTTAATAGGCTAATCCTATTGGGCTTAGGAAAAAGGAAGAATTCAATAATTAAAACAATAGGCTAATCCTATTGGGCTTAGGAAAAGGAATTCAATAATTAAAACTTTTGATGACTAACAAGATGGGCTTGTTAGGACTTTAGTCATCAAATTATCCTTTCCCTTTTTATTTCTTTTGGGCTTTCGATTCCATTAAGTTTCTTTTCAAATATACTTTTAATAATTAAACTCTTATTTAAACACACTTAATTAAAATATTACAAACTTTATTAAGCTTAGAAAAATATTTTAGTTGACTTTTAAAATAGTCAACCCTTTTTAAAAGTCAAATCATTTTCCAAACTCATTTGGATTTAATATATATTACATAAATAACTTAATATATTTATGAAAATCCTTTAAAAATGTGGGGGATTACAGTCTACCCCCCTTAAAAGAAGTTTCGTCCCGAAACTTAACACAAAACCCTCTTGTTTCGAAAGTTTGAACTCATCATTTCGAAAATCTTTGAAGAAAAGTAGTGCCTCTGTGCACTTTCCCATTTTTAAACACTTGTGTTACTTCGAACACTTTTCTTATGCGGAGACTCTACTTCTTTTGCACTAACATGTGCAAATTGCCCAACATAGGCATACATATACATGAAAATGTCATAAAAATAGACAAAAAGCGCGAAATTTATCGCATTCTACCCCCCTTAAAGAAAACGAGTTACGCCCTCGTAACTCACCTCAAGGAATAGGTCTGGATACTTTTTCTTCATATCCTCTTCGGCTTCCCACGTTGCCTCTTCTGACTCGTGGTTAGACCAAAGAACTTTGACAATATGACATCCTTGTTACGCGTACTACGCACTTTCCTGTCGAGAATCTTGACAGGTCTTTCCTCATAAGTGAGGCTACTATCTATCTGCACTCGTTCAGGCTCTAACACATGGCGCTCATCAGGGATATAGCGCTTCAATTGGGATATGTGAAACACATCGTGCATCTTTTCAAACTCCATTGGCAATGCCAATCTATAAGCTACTTTCCCAATGCGCTCCAAAATTTCATATGGGCCTACATATTTAGCACTCAGCTTGCCCTTTTTCCCAAATCCATAACGCCTTTGGTGGGTGATACTTTCAGGAATACTTTATCACCTACAGCGAACTCATCTTCGCGCCGTTTTAAGTCTGCATAACTCTTCTGCCTATCTTGCGCAGCTTGAATTCTAGCCTGAATCAATCTAACGTTCTTGACGGTCTCCTCAATGAATTCTGTCCCCAAAACTACATTCTCACTATAGTCTTCCAGCAAATGGGACTTCTACACTTCCGTCCATATAACGCCTCAAAAGGTGCCATCTTGATACTCGCATGGTAACTATTATTGTAAGAGAACTCAATCAAATCTAATTGGTCCTCCCAACTTCCTTGAAAATCTATAGCACAAGCTCGCAACATGTCTTCCATAGTTTGGTTAGTCCTCTCAGTCTGACCATCGGTCGCAGGGTGAAAGGCGGTACTCATCTTTAATGTTGTCCCAAGGTTTGCTTGACCTTTTCCAAAACTTAGATAGAAATCTAGAGTCACGGTCTGAAATAATGTCCTTTGGGACTCCGTGCAATCTCACTACATGCTTGATATAGGTTGTAGCGAGTTGCTTCTTCTTCCATGTCTCCTTAATAGGTATGAAAAAGCGGACTTGGTCAGTCTATCCACTATAACCCAAATGGTATCATTTCCACTCCTCGACTTGGGTAAGGCAGTCACAAAGTCCATAGAAATCGAATCCCACTTCCATCCAGGAACCTCTAGTGGTTGGACTGTCCCCATGGGCCTCTTATGGTCTATCTTCACTTTCTGACAGGTTAGACACTTAGACACATACTCGCTACCTCTCGTTTCATGTTCGGCCACCATATATCACCTTAAGATCCTTATACAACTTGTCACCCCCAGGGTGCACAGAATATGGAGTTTATGCCCCTCATCCATAAGACGTCTCTTTAGGTCGTTACACTTCTGTGGTACACACCACCTCCCTTTAAACCTTAGACTCCCATCTCATGAATCTTGAAGTCTACTTCCTTACCTTGCTTCATTTTCTCTTTTATCTTATCTAGATGCTCATCCCCAACTTGACCCTCAATGATCTCATCGAAAATGACACTCCCAAAGAAAGATTACTGAGTCTAGCCTCACTTTCCCCAGGATTTAAAATTTCTAGGTTCAACCTTTGCATATCTCTACACAACTCCTCAGGACTATCAAAGACTCAAGCTATGACTCGATTTCCTACTCAAGGCGTCAGCCACCACATTGGCTTTCCCTTCATGATACTGGATGTCTAGATCGTAATCCTTAATCAACTCTAGCCATCTCCTTTGTCTCATATTCAAGTCTTTTTGGGTAAATATGTATTTCAAGCTCTTATGGTCTGTGAATATCTTGCAAGTTGCCCATAAAGATAATGTCTCCAAATCTTCAATGCAATACAATGGCAGCTAACTCTAGATCATGGGTAGGGTAATTAGCCTCATAAGGTTTCAGTTGACGCGATGCATAAGCTATTACCTTCCATTCTGTTGCAAACACAACCCAAACCATTCTTCGAAGCATCACTATAGACCTCAAATCCCTCATTCCCATCAGGTAGGGTTAAGACAGGTGCAGTGGTTAAACGATCTTCAAGATCTGGAAAGCTTCCTCACACTTCTCATTCCACTCAAACTTGGACTCCTTTTTCATCAAATTAGTCATAGGTCTTGCTATCTTCGAGAAATCTCACAAATCTCCTATAATAGCCAGCTAAACCCAAGAAACTTCTAATGTCAGTCACACTCTTTGGAGTTGGCCACTCACTCACAGCTTGAATCTTAGCAGGATCTACAGAGACTCCTTCCTTAGACACAAAATGACCCAAGAATGCTACTTTCTCCAAACGAAATCACACTTAGAGAACTTGGCATATAGTTGGTTCTTCTCAAGGTTTCCAAATAATCCTCAAATGTTCATCTGTTCGGTTTCATTCCTCGAATAATCAAAATGTCATCAATGAAAACCACTACGAACTTATCTAAAAACTCATGAAAGATTCTATTCATCAATCCATAAATATAGCAGGAGCATTGTTAACCCAAATGGCATTACAGTGAACTCGTAGTGACCATAACGCGTTCTAAAGGCAGTCTTAGGTACATCCTTATCAGCTACCCTCAATGGTGATATCCTGAACGTAAGTCAATCTTCGAGAACACACTAGCTCCTTCAATTGATCGAATAGGTCATCTATTCTAGGCAAAGGGTACTTGTTCTTAATGGTAACATTATTCAACTCCCTATAGTCGATACATAACCTCATACTCCCATCCTTTTTCTTCACGAACAAAACAGGAGCTCCCCAAGGCGATGCACTAGGTCTGATATAACCCTTATCCAAAAGTTCTTGCAATTGCGTCTTTAACTCACTCATCTCAGGAGGTGCCATTCTATAAGGTGCCTTAGATATAGGTGCAGTTCCAGGAACTAAGTCTATGGTAAACTCAACAGCTCTTGCAGGCGGCATACCTGAAATTTCACTCGGAAATACGTCCATAAACTCATTCACTATTGGAACATCCTCAAGTTTTAACTCAGCTTCCTTACTCACATCTTGCACACTACAGAAAAACTCACACCCCTTTCTTCACTATTCTGCACTTGCATAGAAGATCACTCCAAATTCTTTGGTTTCCCAAATCGTCTATATGAGGTCAATTTTCCCAAGGGTTTCTCAACACTACTCTTGAACTTCACAATTCGTTGGCCTTGTAAATGACTCAACCAGTTCATCCCAAGAATCACATCTAGGTCTCCTAATTAACTATTAAGTCAGGATGAAATACAAAGCCTCCTATCTTCAAAGGCAGTTTCTAAAACTGGTACACCTTATGATTTCTCCAATAGGTATGCTAATAGGCAAATCAATCACTTCAAAATCTACTATACCCAATTGAATTTCCTCAATCAAACTTCGCTCAAATCACTGAGCCTTTAACTCCTCAGTGGCTATTACCTCAATGCAAATCTAGACAACTATGAACTTGCTATAATACTTAGAGATAGTCATACTTCTCATCCTAAGGTTTATAAACTCTAGGTTTTCCTCATAAAAAGGGTAAAACTTTTCTCTTAAAGCAGCAATAAAGGATTCCCAAATAAACTCTTTCATAATACTGAGTCTAGTCTCATTCTCTTTCTACTATAAGTCAGTCTCATCTTTCAGATACATATAACTTGACCTACTTTCACACTCTCAGGACAGTTCACAGCCCCAAAAATCTTTTAAAGCCCTAATCCGACTCTCTAAGAGGATAGGGTCAGTTTACCCCTTAAGGTACGACATTTTATTCTTAGCTAGTCTCTCCAACATGTCCCAGCAGAATCGGGACACTCAACTTTTTCGAGTCAAATTCTCTGCCAATAGGCGAATAACAGAAGCTAGGGCATCATTATTGTTTGACACTCTACTTCGCAACCGAAACTTAACGTAACTCTACTTTGGTTTCGATTTAGACTTACTTGCCATTCTAGAAGGCAACATTTGATTTGATCATTAAAGATCGCATCAACATACAATTTCCACTAAGTTCCAACATGAAATGTTCTCTAATAATCACATAATCGTTCATGTAAAATATATTCACATCAACGTGCAAGTAGAAACAAGCAAGCAAGAATATAATCACATGATGAAAAGAATAATAAATAAAAAAATATTCCCATCACGTGCCCAGAATAAATTCTTACTCACTCATATAAATAAATAATAACTTTTATTCCTCAATCGATAATAAGAATATTTTTCCAATCCAAAATAACCAACTTATTCCTCAACAATATAGAATAAGGAAATTTAAACCATTATAGCTTGACTACTTTCCAACAACTAATCTTAAACATAATTAAATACTCTATGGAATTACACCATCATTCTCATCCTTGTTTCCTTTATACGGAGTAAACATTTCATCTTCAAAGTCTCCAGGGTAATCACTATAATAATAATAATAATAACAATAATAACTTGAGTTCCTAGATCTAGTAGATCTTCAAATACTTTTGGGATGATATCCATTTTCATCCATCTCTAAAACACTCACATCGCTCAGATAAAGTCTCCAAATAACATTGTAGATGTCCTTTCAAGTTTGCACTCTAGTACAATCAAACTCTTGAATTACTTCATATATCGCTAACAGGGATACCTACTTTTAACCCATAATGCATAATGATCTCCAAGCTAATGTAACTATAACTTCCAGGCTCATGACATCGAACATTCTCATCATCACTCAATATAATTGGGTTATGATAGCTTCCTACTCTATTAACTTTGCCTGACAATTCTATTAACTTGTCTGGCAGACATGGTTAGGGATCTACAACAAATAAACCATAATGGTTTAGCACTCTTTCTAACGTGTTCCCACAAATAACAAAAAGGTAGGCAACAACAAAAGCATGTAAAATATAACACCTTAGCAGGCAAAAAGGATATAACAGTTAGCAGGGAAGAAAAACATTCATGCATCATAGCAGGGAAGTAAAATAATAATGCACTTATTTGCAGGGAAGAAAATAATGATGATGCTGAACTAATTTTCAATGCAGGCATATAATATTTCTATCCTATATGCCCTTCTATACTACCCATTCTCACAATGTCATGCTATAAACCCTTAAAGGCATGAAAAAAATGCAGACACTTTTTATAAATAACATTACTTTTGTACCCAAATAAATTTTCTAAAAAAAAAAATTTCGAACTTGAAGACATTCGACAAATTTTTTTTTTTTTAATTCGGACTTAAAAAAAAAAAAATTCCGAAAGACGACAAAATTCCGAACTCCTCCAATTTCGGAAACGCAATTTTCAACCCAAATTTCCGAAAAATTTCGGTTTTCTAAAAAAAATTTTTTGATCCTCAAATATTTTGTTTCGCTTTTCGAAATGAAACGTAGGAGCATACTAAGGTTTCCTTCAAATAACCAGTAAGCTAGGTACTTAAGAAGCTAAAGTCACTTAATAAGCTAGTTAGTTAGGCGCCTATAAGTCTTAAACTAACCTAAAGCTCTGATACCACTTTGTAACACCCCGATAATTCTCTCTTTCTAGAAAATACTTTATAATATAAAACTTAGAGAATTACCCAGGCATTATCGCCCGTGTGAAAACGTTTCGGCTTACTCTGAATTTTGCAGCGGAAAACTTACTAAAACAAAACCAACTTTATTGAACTTATGAAATAAGAGTCAAACAATGTTTGAACTGAAACACACCAACTCAAAGCTAAAGTCTGGAAATATAAACTCCTAGAAACAACTTAAATACTACTATCACAAAAGCCTCTCCATTCCAGATTCCCCAATGTATGCATCTTCGAACCTGTAATGTCAATGCTTTATTGACTCTGCTCCCCCGAAGGATCACCACAGGATCAATAGGCAAAGCCATGATCACAAACACAGACAAGCACGTAATCAGCAAAGCTGAGTACTACATATCAGACAAAAATAATCCTAAACATGATACTACACAAAAATTTGCAGGGATAAATAATAACATAAATAAGTAATACTCTGCAGACGACTTTTACTGAACTAAACTTAAATTAGCTTTTATCACTTTAATGGAATAGTTATTAGACGAGTTGTCCTGCCATTAAAAAATGAAATGGGGGCGCGACTCCGCATTTCAGAGTGACCTGCGATATCGAGGAACCTTTGAATAAAAAGGGATGGTGATCAACCCATTCCTAGAAAAGCTATGGCACGCTCACCATAACCCCAACCCTTATGTCCAACTCTAGACGTGCACCAGTCTAAAGTCTATAACTTATTCTCGTTTCACTTTACGTTGCATTCATTTTTAATATTTGTGTTGACACCACAACAACCAAATAACACACAATTCGCAATCACATAATGATAACAAATTCTTTTTATCTGTGGATTAACAAGTGTTCACAACTTATCAATCAAGACTCCTTTTATTTCTTTTTATCCTTTGTTGAACCCAGCCAACAGAAATCCGTACCTTTACATAGGTATAATCCATACTTACCAAATAAGATCCACGGTTCTTATAAGATAAATAAATAATCTCCAAGAATCTATGTAACACATGATTCCAACTTACTTAAATTAATCCACTTACGAATTAATACCAAACTGAACTTATTGCTTGCATCAAACTTCCATACAAACAAGTCATACATACATATTCTCAATTTACATGTAGCACACAGCAAGTAACATGTAAAGTAATTATAGTAAATCATATACATGAACAAGGTCCTATACATGATACTAATAAATAAAAATCATCCCTAAGGCATGTTCTAAACCATTTAGCACGTAGACTATGTACGTACCTTTATATACTAGCCTGTAGGCCACTTTTAAAACGTTAAAAGTCTCCTACGAAAGCTTCTCCGCCTAAAAATTAATATAAACTAAAATCAATACTCTTAATTAAAAATACGGCAACTTTAAAATATTTAAAATCCTTTAAATATATTCAAAAGCTTATTTAATATCAAAACTTCAATAACTTTTAATTCCTAGCATAGTACTACAACTAGTAATTAAAAATCTTAAAACTCCATTAATAAAACTCTTTCTAAAATTCCAGCAACTTTTAAAATCATAAAACCTTCTTTAAACGTATATAAACATGTTTAAAATAAATCTAAATCAATCTCATAGTATCTAATATGCTACTATGGTTTTATAGTAATTAAAACTCTAAAAATCCATGCTTTAATGATTAAAACTTCAATCTAAAAATAATAACAAATCGAAAATATTAATATTCAATATATAATATATATGAAGTCAATATATAAGAAAACGAGGAAAAGAATCAAAAGAAAAGGAGAAAAAAGAGAAATACCGAAATCGCGAGGAAATATGGCAGCAGAATTGCGAAACTTGCAGAGGCCATAACTAATAGAATAGAATTCGGAATTGAGTGATTCTTGAGCCTAAATTCAATAACTTTTCGAGATCTACAACTTTCAAGAAGGAAGTTTTGGCTAAAAATAAACGGAACTATGAGAAATCTGGCCAATCAGATTCGGGTGAGAGAAAAAAACGAGTGAAGGGAAGAAAAGAAAATGTCGAGTGAGAGAGAGAGACTCAAAGTCACGTGCAAGTGAGGAGAGAGAAAATAAGGTGTAGGGCAAAAATTCGGGTTTTAGGATATTTAAATAGGCTAATCCTATTGGGCTTAGGAAAAAGGAAGAATTCAATAATTAAAACAATAGGCTAATCCTATTGGGCTTAGGAAAAGGAATTCAATAATTAAAACTTTTGATGACTAACAAGATGGGCTTGTTAGGACTTTAGTCATCAAATTATCCTTTCCCTTTTTATTTCTTTTGGGCTTTCGATTCCATTAAGTTTCTTTTCAAATATACTTTTAATAATTAAACTCTTATTTAAAACACGCTTAATTAAAATATTACAAACTTTATTAAGCTTAGAAAAATTATTTTTAGTTGACTTTTAAAATAGTCAACCTTTTTTAAAAGTCAAATCATTTTCCAAACTCATTTGGATTTAATATAATTACATAAATAACTTAATATATTTATGAAAAATCCTTTAAAAATGTGGGGGATTACATGTTTGATGTATTTGTTACTTTGACATAGGTAAAATTAATGCAAAATCTTATGTATTTGTTTAGATACTTCTTTGGACAATGCTCAAGCATGTTCTATAATACTGGATGATTTTGATACCGTGGATGATGATGCAAGTGGTAATGCAGGGAGTGAAGTTGTTGATATAGACTCGGTAATAATTTTATGTACTAAGTTCCTACTTCCTAACTTATTACTTTTCTAAATATTATTCTTATCTTAATCATTTGTTTGTTTAATTATTGGTAGGGAGATGAAGATGAAAATATATGATGAAGATGAAGATGACTTGTAGTGGAGGGCCTTGTTCGCTGCTGCTGTGATTATTGGTGCCTTGGTGGTGTTGTGCTGCCGCTGTCTTGTTGTTATGGCTGTGATGCTGTGTTGTGCTACTGCTACTGTATTGTTATGTTGCTACTTGCTACAGATTTTATTTTCAGACTTTTATAATGAATTAAGATATTGCCATATGTAGGCTAAACTTTATTTGACTCTTTAATTATTTGATGTTGTTGAATGTTGAACTTTGTGTCGGTGTAATTTAATTAATTGAAGTTTGGATTTGGATTTAATTATTTGATGTTATTGATATTTTTTATTATTTTGCTTTTAACATAGTTCATCCGATTATCACCCGATCCATTCGTTTCACCCGTGGGTGATGGATGGATGGATTCGGGTGGATGTTTGACCGAGTGATGGATGGATCGGGTGGGATGGATGGAGGTGGGTGATGGATGCGGGTGATGGTCCACCCGCCCCGAACCCGATCCATTTCCATCTCTAGTTATGTCTTTGTGTTTGATTGATCCTATGGACGATATGGTCATAGGAATTTGGGTTTGATTATCCTAAGGGCAGTATGGTCCTAGGAATTGGTTACTTAACCTTGGGCGGTATGGTCCAATGGTTCACTCACGGGTGGTATGATCCGTTGAGTTTTGCTATTCGGAAAGGGCGGCATGGTCCTCGAATATGCAACGTAGGCCTTGGGCGGCATGGTCCAATGAGTCTACTCATAGACGGCATGGTCTGTTGTGTTTGATCTTGATGGTGTGTTTGATTGTGTTTGTTGCATGGATTGACTTGGTTTTGAGCGTTGAGCTTTCTTATTAGGCATGCTTGTTGCTTGTGACTTGTTGTACCTCGTTGAGAGCATGTTATCTTGGTGATGTATGTCTTTGGCGTTGCTTCTAATTTCTTTAAGTTTATTTTTTGTTCCTATTTGGGCTAGGAGAACTACTAGTTACTCCCCACTGATTGTGGATGTTTGTTGTATATCTTGCAAGTTATGTTGATGGTTTTGGGCTTGGGTTGAGTTGTGAGCATTAAAAAGCTAGATGTTTTAGGCCTAGAATTTTTATTAAGAGTCATTTTTTTTCTTTTAGATATTACTCTAATTAATTTAATTTATTTATACCATTTACTTATGTTCGTTTATCACTTAGTTATTTAAACGCATTTCTTGTAGTAGTGATATTCCCAGAAGACGATGTTTCCGCCATCGTCCTATTAATACTATTATTATTTCTTTCTTTTCCGCTTTGAAATTCTGGGGTGTTACACAAACTTTCTAAAATACCCCTACACTTTTTTTTAAAAAATATTTGCCCTTATTTATTAGTTTACACCATTTTGAGGAACATTTATTGTTTTTTGATATTTTTAAAGGAAAAAGAGAATAAAAAACTAGTTCCAAGATAAAAGTATAAAAATACACTTCATTAAATATTTTTTTGGAAAATCCTACTACTCCTTCCACTTACCTTAATTTCCGTAAAAAATGAGAAGTAAGTAGTATATTATGGAACGGAGTGAGTACTTGAAAGTATTATGCAAAACTCACCAATGTGATGAAAATACATATTGTGAAATGTCCTTAAATCTATCTTAATGCATACATTATTCAAAGTGAAAATATTTTATATTTTTCATTAATACATACATGTATAAACCACTAAAGATATTTATTTTTACATACTTTATGCTTGTTTGTCAACAATTTTTGAAGTAGCTTGTAAAGTTTGGATAAAGACAAAATTTTCCTAATGGTAAAACTAGTGGTTGGAGTAATTTTAGTGGTTGAATTAGTAGTTTAAAAAACCTAAAAATATTAGCTTTTGGGATAGAGTTATTTATTTTAATTTTTTTTTTGACAAGGGGAAAATATTGCAGAGTTCAAATACACCAAAAGAACAACAAACAAGCATCACACTAAGCATTATAAGCTCTTACACACCAAATATCATAACTTAAACTTAAGCTCAAACTTGAAAGAAATAACTTGAGTCAAAAGCTATTATTGTTGGTGAACTTCAATTTTACTCTTCTTTGGTGGTGGACGATTGCCATATCATAGGATAAGGAATGGATGAGACTTGGTGGATTCCTTAAGCAAAATAACCTGCATGAAAAGGGTACCACAAACCTGATGGAAGTAGTGAGAGGAGTGCACTTCTTCTACAATGGGGACAATGAACAAGTGAGATATGAAACTCGCAATATGAGCAATCCCAGTGACCTTTTGTGACTCAATACCCTCTTGACTGGGTATGTTGGATTGCTCCCTTTGGTACAAGATCAAATATTCCAACTGGAAAGCCGTCTTGAGATATATAGTTTTCAAGTTAATGATAGACAATATCATCACCAAGCGAAATTGAGATATCTACATTGGTAGATCTCGAATGAGCATCCGATTTACACTAGTGGAAAAATGAAGAAGGGCTGCGCTGAAAAAGGCCTGTAGGGCTGCGCTTTTTGACAGTAGCCCTTTCAGTAGCAGCCCTTCACTTTTTAAGTAGGGTTGCGCTAGAAAAGCGCAGCCCTTAAGCTAGAAGGGATGCGCTAGTTAGGAAAAAGCGCAGCCCTTCTAGCTTAGAAGGGCTGCGCTAGTTAGGAAAAAGCGCAGCCCTTCTGAGCTAGAAGGGCTGCACATTTTCCAAACTAGCGCAACCCTTCCTACCAAAAAATAAATAAAATAAAATAAAATTTTTTGACATTTTTTTACTCATAATCTCACATTTTCTGAAATTAAACGGAAGAGAAGAGAAACGAAACGAAAATACTAAACCCAAAACAAAAAAAAAGAATGAAACGAAAATGAAAAAAAGGAACAAAAACTAATATACAAAAGAGAAGAAATTATAGATCTGGAAATACAAGAACATTAATCAAAACAAAGATGAAAATACAAGAACATCAATCAAAACAAAGAGAAGTATACAAGAACATTAATCAAAACAAAGAGAAGTATACAAGAACATTAATCAAAATAAACAAAGAGAAGTATACAAGAACATTATAGATCTGAAAATACAAGAACTACCTCCAAACATTAACCTAATAATTTTAAATACATAAAACAAAACCCTAATATATAATTTAAGGGAAAAAAAATTCGGAAAAACTTAAAATGACTATTTGGAGGCTTAAACGAACTCGGATGGCTTAAAAAGCCTAAACATCACGCCGTAGCCATGTGTTTGACTCGTTGGCCCGTTCCGCTTTCGAAAAGGTATCACAATAGGCAATCGGACTCCGTCGGCATGTTTAGTGCAAATCATTTCAGGGTTTTTGTCGCAAACGTTTATGGGAGTTTTTGAGAGAGAAGAGAGGATGAGAGAGAAGAGAGGATGAGAGAGAAGGAGGAAAGGAATAATGAGGGACGTGAGAGAGGAGAGAGAATGAGGGATCATATATTTGACGAATCCCGCTTAATATTTGAAGCCCGCGAAGATGAATTTTTCAAATTTTTTAAAGAAGGGCTGCGCTTTTCTTCAAAAGCGCAGCCCTACTTAGTCATAAGGGCTGTGCCTTTTATAAAAGCGCAACCCTTCTGTTGTGTAGGGCTGCGCTTTTGTACAAAAGCGCAGCCCTTCCTCCGCAACCCTTCCTTTTTTTTCCCCTAGTGTTACTAAATAGGAGAAAAGCAATCCCAACCATGAACACCTCACCCCTCCTCTTCCATGCTCACTCACAATTAACAAAGTTACTGGAGGATCCATAACTATCCTAGGGTCCCCTCTTTCAACTTCCACTTTTAGATTTCAAGGTAGTACTTTCATTTTGGTACAATACTTTAGAACCATTTCCCCTACTCAACCTTGAAACTGAGAAATTCTTTGTCTCATAATTCAAGTAGCCCACTCTAGAATCTTGGTAAGATCTCTCTCTAGAGATTGGGAAAGAAAATCAACTATATGCAATAGAAGATTTTTTCCTCTTGTGAAATGATATTACCTGCAACAACAACTCAAAATCACCGACACCATCCATTCCTCATACAACTTAAAACAACTCTTGTTCCACTGAAAAGAAGCGAAGAACTTTCCTAACAAATCATGCAGAGCATTACCAACAAATTTAGACAAAAAGCTTCCTCCAACAATTAACATGATAACTAAGTAGAATAAGTAGGCATACATATTATCCATGCTACCAACTAAAGACAACTGAACTAAACCCACACTTGAAGATAACAACTATATAGAAGGAAACAAACCCAATTACAATCAGATTTGATAATTGTAGCTAGAAATTAGATATAAAAGCTGAAAATTGCAGAGCAAACTAACTGATTACTCCTAAGCTTTAAAAAATTATCCAAAATACTCTTTTGACTAACGGATGTTAGTGCTCTGTTAACCAATTAACTAATTAAACCTAAAAACCCTAAATAAACCTAATTAAACCTAAGTAAACCCTAAGTAAACCCTAAACTCTCTTTAACCCAACCCCCCAAACCCTAGACCCACCAGCCCCACCACCCAATGCCAGCCCCACCATCCCCACCCCCTCCCCCTCCCCGATTGCCCCCACATAGACCTTCTTTGACGGCAACCCCCTCCCCTCGATCGACCTCCCTCACGCCTCCCCCCTCTGCCTCTTTTGTGCCTCCCTCACTAGCACCCCTTCCCCTACTAATCCCCCATGTGCCTCCCCTTCCCTCACTCTCGTCGGTGCACTTGTCCCTCTCCCCCTCCCTCATTCCCGCTGGCTTCCCGCAACCCCATCCCCTTCCAATCCTTCCTCCTGCATTTCCGAAACCGCCAGTGGTAGATCTGAAGAAATCTGCCGTTGTCGAAGATCTGAAACACTGTGACTGAGTTCGAAAGGGTGGGGGGATCAGGATTCACGATTTTGCGGCGGGGGAGGGGGAGCAACGAGTTTGAAGGGGTGGAGGGGGGGGGGCTGTGAGTTCGAAGGGGTGGGGGGAGGAGGGGGGATTCAGGCTGGGGTGGTGGGGAGGAGGCGAAGGGGGCAGGTGGGGCTGGGGGCTGGTAGGGCTAGGGTTGTTTAGGCAGGAGGGGGCGGTGGGCTGGGGGGCTTGTGGGTTAGGGGAGAGAGGGGGGTTTAGGGTTAGTTAGGATTAATTGGGTTGACTTAGGGTTAATTAGGTTGACTTAGGGCTAACTTATATATAAACGTTAACGGAGGACTAACGTCCATCAACAAAAGGATATTTGGTGATTTTTTTTAAAGGTTAGGGGTATTTGGTGAATTTTGAAAAAAGTGAGGGTATTTAGTGAATAAATTTTTTGTTATGGGTATTTGGTGAAATAACCGTAATTTTTTTTACGTCATTTTAGGAATTGCTCCAAATTAATGCAAAGTGGAGCCGAAATACTAATCACATATTAGGAATATCTATTGTATAAGGCAACTTGAGACGGTTGGTGTCCACGTAAAAATACTAAAATTCCCTTAGTCACATGATAGTTAAATTAAGTTCTTTAAAAAAATTACTGACATTCTTTAATCAATGAATTTTACTATAAATGCACGCGATAATTTGACGTTTGTTGTACAGGAATGGATGCCTCAAAATCTTTTTACTTGAACTTTGTGAATTTTTTTTTTTTTTTACTATATGAGGTTATTAGATGTAATAACACAATTGTGTATTTTATTTGATTTCGTACGCTTTGTGTGTATACAAGATTGTAGTCGGTATAAATTGGGACAACTTCGTTATGTTATCTATACTACGTGGAAGTATGATCAAATGGAAAGAAGTTCAAGCATTATGCCTAGGGCTGCTTGTTAATTAGACGAGCCGAGCTCGAACTGTGGTATACTCGACTTGTGTTTGTTTAAGTTTATTAGAGCACGAGTCGAGTTTGAAACTTAACCAGGGCCGTTCTTGACATTTTATGGGTCCGGGGCAAAACTGAAGCTTAGGGCCTCTTACATCTGGTGGTAGAGTTAGATTTTTCGCTACTAAGTAGTACTTTTTTTTTAGACTTACACAACAAAATAAGTACACTATGTTTTTTCTTAAGTACACATCAAAATAGATAGTCAAAGTTATGTATATATATCTGAATAGTATTAGAGTCAAAGTAGGCAATTAAAAGAACGGAGAAAATATGTTTTCTTTTAAGTATATATTTTCATAGCAAACCAATATCTTAGGTATGACTCATATTTCTACGCAAAATTTCGAGGCAGAATTACAATAGCTTACTGTAAAATCAAGATGACTTGTTTATTTTAGTATGACTTTTATTTTTATTTTAGGGGGACGGGTAACCAATTGTAGGACTGGAATACTTGCCAGAGATGTGAACCCCAAATATTATACTGAATGGAAGTCTTCAAGCAAATATAGTTGATTTTGGTCTGTCAAAAATCTTACCGCAACAAGGGTGATAGGATCACGTAGTTAATGTAAAAAATAAAAAAAACTTTTGGCCCTTAAGGGATTTGAACCTGTTATCTAATTTATGTTATTGGGCCTGGGCGGTTGCTCTTCAAAACAACCCCCAAGGTCGGGACTGAACTTAACAAGCATAACTTTGTTCGAGCCGAACTTACACAAATGTCAAACGAGTCGAGCTCGAACAGTCCACGAACAAACTTGACTCTTTATCCCCCTAGTTTTATAGTTTTTCTTTTAGATAATGAAACTATTAATTTATAATTGTGTTGATGTCTAGGTTTATATATTTAAATATATTATTTTTCTATACAAAAGTATAATCAACCTTGTTCACGAGGTTTCAAGCCGAATTTGAATTCGAATTACCACGAGCCGAGTTTTGACCTATCATTGACCGAGCCGATCCTAAACTGTTTGCAAACAAAGTCAGACTCATTATCCCCTATTTTATGCCATTAAGGGCCTGTTCTCTTCGGCATAAAACAGCTGAACTGAACTGAACTGAACTGAATTGAACTGAACTGAACTGAACTGAATTGAACTGAACTGAACTGAATTGAACTGAACTGAATTGAACTGAATTGAACTGAATTGAACTGAACTGATCTGAACTGAACTGAACTGAACTGAACTGAAATGAATAGTGATATGTGAGAGTAAAAGTATTGTCAAGAGCTGAACTGAACTGAACTGAACTGAACTGGTCTGAACTGAACTGAACTGATCTGAACTGAACTGAATTGAACTGAACTGAACTGAATTGAATTGAACTGAACTGAATTGAACTGAACTGAACTGAACTGAAAATAAGCTGGGGAGAACAGACCCTAACAACCTACAAACGTTGGTTTTTTTTTTTTTTTAAGATTTTGAAATTTTGAAGGGTGGTTCCTCCAAAATAGGCCGAAACGGCTAATATTAGCTACAAACATTTTCTCCGCACATGGCCAAATTTAACCCATCCAAGATCACAAGACACAATATCCACAATTCCCACAATTCCACTTCCTTCTCCACTCCACGCTGAAATCACATTTTAGGTACTTTATCTCCCTTTATAATCATGATCTTATATTAATGCTTTTGCATAAAGTTTCCAATTAATGATATTGGTCACTGTAATTTTCTTTATATTTTTATTTTTATCATTTTTTTGGTTGTTCTGAGTTATTATTTGGATGGTTGTTCATAATTTGTCCTACTCCTTGTTCTCATAATATAGTGTTAACCTCTCTTTTTTCACGAGATTAAGGAAAATAGTATTGGTAAGATTTCTCAAAAAAAATTATTTTAAAAGTGTCTATTTGGTATTTTTGTCTTGGAACTAACTCTTTATTTTATTTTTCCTTATAAAAAATCAATGAAAGTTTGTTGGAATAGTGTAAACCAATAAATAGGGGTGCATATTTTGAATGAAAAGTAAGGATATTTTGAAAAATTTGGATAGGAATTGAAGATAATTTAGTCCAAGCAAATTAATAAAAAGGAAAACAAGCGCAATATTTTGGGATACAAAAAGAGATGGAGGGAGTATGTTTTTTTTTTTTGAGGCTAAGGGTACTTTAAAGATTTAAGCTTTCACAAAATTTATTGGTAACGACGTGATGTTTTAATGTTTAGGGTTAAGAAAGTCAAATGTATAGAACTTATAGCTCCGTGAACTTTTACATTTATTAATGTTGAATGATAGATTTACTGCAATAAATTACAAAAAGAAATTTATTTGATTTTATATTTTTAACAATTGTTGCAATCAATCAAATTTTCTATAATAATCTGAATTGCTAGTTGGTTTGCTATGCATTTCTTTCTTCATGTGTTCTGTGTAATTCTTGATTCTCATGACCTCTGTAATCTTTGTTTAAATTTGAAAGTGGGTCTTAAAAGAGTAAATGACGAGATAAACTCAAAATCTGGGATTTCCCACTTTTGGTGATATTTGATAAATTTAAAGTCTTGTTATGTTAATAGTCGATGCAAGATTATCTAGGGTTTTGCTATATATATACTAGCCTTCTTTGAACGCGATGCGTGCGTGGATTATTTTGGCAATTATTATTAAATTTATTACAATTATCATTAAATCTAATTAAATATCATGTGGTGTAAATACAAAATATAAAAATTACTTGATGAAGGAGTTGTTTTCTTGGTATTTCTATTACTTGTTAATGGATATTGGTATTGGTATTGCATTTCAAAGTAGGCAAGATTAAAATTTTATGTCTTTGTTTTTGTAGTTGATTTATAAATTGTTTTAGTTATGTTAATTTGTTCTTCAATCATAAATTTTTTCTTTCACTACACATATTTTTATGAAATATTATTTTAGCTACTTTGAACTTCTTTTGATATACATATTTTAAATTAGGAAATTCTATAATTGAAGAAAATCTCAAAATCTTAATAGGTAAGTATTTTTATTGAATGAAGGGTTAAAAAGTCTTTTCAAAGGGGACGCCATAGCTTCCCTTGGCTTATATAATAGAGATATAGTTGTTGATATTTTCAGTTGTTTTGTGGGTGAAGTGAAAATGATGGATCTTCCAATGGTGTTGATCATGGATATTCTGTCAAGGCTTCCTGTCATAGTTCTTCTGCGCTTTCGTTGCGTATCAAAATCATGGAAGTACTTAATCGACGACAGTGATTTAATTAATCTCCATCTGCAACATTCCCTGGCGAACACCACCAATCATGCCATGGTCATCAGAAGCAGCTATCTTTATTTGGTGAACTTCCCTGCACTTGATGAGGCAGTTGTAATGGACCATCCTTTGAAGTATGATTCTCTTAGTACTCTTGTTGTGGGTTCTTGTAATGGGTTGCTTTGTTTGTCAAATGGGGAAGGTAGGGGTAAAGAAGGCACCATTGTTTACAATCCGGCAACTAAAAAACGCAGGGAATTGCCTGTTTCGAAGATCAATTACCCTGAGTACTTCACATGCCCTGAGCGTTTAGTATACGGATTTGGTTATGATCTGGCTAATGATGATTATAAAGTGGTTAGGATTATACAGTTTTATAATGACATCCCTGATTTCTATGATAGCGAAGTTAAGGTCTTTAGTTTGAAGACGAGTTCTTGGAGAAGGGTTCAGGACTTTCCTCCTGAATATTACCTTTCTTTCAAAAGACAAAGTGGTGTTTATGTGAATGGATGTCTGCATTGGATGGTAATCTTGAAGCCCGACTCAGATAAGTCAAAATTGATCGTGGCATTTGATTTAACTTCTGAAGATTGTAAGGTTGTGCCGCTGCCAAATTATTCAGCTGGTGAAGTTCACTTGACTATTGAAGTCTTGGACCAACACTTATGTTTATTAATCAATTATCCCACCATTCGGAGTGAGGTGTGGGTCATGAAGGAGTATGGTGTGCAGGAATCTTGGACGAAGTTGTTTGCAGTCATGCAGGGAGATACTATTGGACCTTTTGAATATGTGAGGCCTATTGCCTTCTCAAAGGATGGGTCTAAGGTGCTTCTCGAACAAGATCTTTCAAAGTTTATTTGGTTTGATGTGGAAACGCAGAGAGCAGAGAGAGTGAATATCTGCGGTATGCCATCACATCCAGAAGCAGGAATGCTGGTGGAAAGCCTGGTTCTTGGTAGTCGTAAGACACACCACAACAAGAAGAGGTATTTTTGTCTTTTGTTTATATTCTCCCTCAGATTTTTTGCTTATATGTATGTTAATGTTATATTTCCATCTCTCGTTTATTACTTTTCTTTAATAGGTACTCTAGAAGTAGGCTTGATTGTTTTGAAATTACTTTTCTTTTCTTTTGTATTATTTGCAAGTTATATGCTTGAGAGGTTCCTGTTTTTCAGATTGTTATCTTAGTTGATAGCGCCATAACCTTTCTATTTAGTTCTGAGTTTCATGAATGAATGAAAGTCTAGTGAATTTGAAGGAACGTTCCAGATTGCTGTCAACTGATCTCTTTCCTCCTTTATATTTGGCTGACTGAAGTAGGGCACAAGCTCACATAACACTTCTACAGATTTGGTTGTGAATTGTGATCATGTTCCTATTACCTATATGAGGGTCGAAATGGAAAGTTGTTAGGATGAATTAATGTAATCAGGTTTGCATGGTTATATTTTTACAATCAAGCTTGTACATCTAGGACTGATTGTGTGGATATTTTGAAGAACTTTTTCATAGTCTCTGAGTAAAAGACATGGTTTATAGGTTGTCATATGAGTTTTACCTGTTCTCCTGTTGAATGTCAAGATTTTGAGCTTTTTGTGGCTTTCATACTTCTGTTGTTGATGAATAGCAGTAATGAGAGAAGGCGACTGGCCAGCGCCAATATTGCTGCCCTGCCAAATTCGTCTACAACACACGTCGTTTCTGGAAGAACTCCTGATTTTGACAATGTTACTGGAAATTTAAAAAAGAATCAGGAAGCACTAGATGGAAATCAGAATATCAGAAAGAAGGGTAAGAGGTAAGATACTGGATTCTGATGTGTGTTTTGCTGGCTCTTTGTGGTCTCATTGTGCATGGGACCCTAGATTATGTCCTTATGTGTATCCTTATCTTTGCAATTTTCTTATTTTCTCCTTTTATGTGTGTGTGTTAATATGTTGTGATACCTGAATACAATATTGATGAATTATTGTATTTTTTTCACAGATCTTAATCTTAAATTTTGTTTTGGATAAAGGGAAATTTCATCATTGCATTCATGTTATATACAGTATTTCGGATGAAACATATCCTGCTGGCCTGTTGGGCTCATACAACTTTTCCACACCGCATGAGAAATGTACCTTTTTTAGGTTAAAAATTAGCGGGCCAGCATGCCTGTTGTGCTCATGTTCAATTTGAAAACTGATGTCTATGCACGACATAGTATTGAATCTGTGATGTGGTTATGATTGCGATTAGGGTCATCACATGACCACATTTATGGGAAATGTGGATGATTGCGGTTTCAAGGCCCTAAACCAAAGTTGCCATAAACTCAAGAATCTTTACAATACGGTAATGCAACCAAAATCTAAAACCATGATGCACACCCCATGGCTCACCATCATGCCTCATGCCTCATGCCTCATGCCCATGCGCAGTTATGACAGAAAAGCATAAGAATGATACTTGAAGTGTTTATTTGAGTTAGAAAAGATGAGACTGCACTTATAGAGATTTTCTTGGTGATTTTAAGGGATAATTTGGAGGGCTTCCTGTCAAAGGGATTCAAACTGAAGCTTTAAGGACGCTCATTTGCTAAGGTAATTATACTCATTTTGATTGGCTTGTTATGTACATTCATACAACTATTATCCTATGTATATGTATTCTATTTTTCGTTTGTATTTTTGGTGTTTAGAATGGGCTATTTGGAGGATGGTGACCTCGAAGAGGGCTCTGGAGAATTTTGGGAAACGTCATGTCGGATAACATGGATACCTCTGCTTTCCGACTTTATCTTAAATCATGCAGACTGCTGTTTAAATCCCTAATATCTCTGATGTTTTTGTAACTTCTGTATGCTAGGCCGGAGTTCCTTGCTGTTGGCTAAGCAACTAACAGTTTACTGTCTCTTCTGAGATTATGTTCATGTTGTTTCCTTTTCAGTTTTAGCTGGTTTGCACTCAACTTTTTCTCATGATTTCTGTTCAGTCCAGGTTTCATATGTAGTGGTCTGAATTTGATGTCTTTGTAAGGTTATTTTTGTTGGGAAGGAAAGTATCTTCTAGGCTCTAGCAAAACAGGTTTTCTTGTTTTTTATTGCTTGGCTTCGGCTGGATCTAATGAATGAAAGTGATTTCAAGAAGGATAGAGTAATCCCATTCAAACAAATGAAGTAAATTTTATGTTCAACGAAATATGAAAAATCATTTCCAGCTGAAAATGTTTTCGGTTAAACCAACCTCAATTTAAGTCTACTCAAATTCTGTAGGCTAAGTAAAAGCCACTACAATGTAACTCAAACTAACATCATTTCAATGTAGAATGCTTGATGAAACCGGAATAAGCACCTACCGTCCCTAATTGTTATAAAAGCAGAAGCTTATATTTGACACAGATTTCTTGTAGGAGAAGAACTGACTTTTGAATTGTGCATGAACGACATAAGGACTTGCAAATCATGCAAATTAAGAACAGATCACTGGTTATTTTCTTGGAGATAGAAGCAGACCAACCAATTTCATTAGTATAGAGTATTGGTGTAGTGAGTAGTGAAAGCTTCCTCCAGATGCACTATGAAAACAGTAGATTTTTGTTTTATTCAGGGAAAAGCAATAGACTTTAAATTAAGAGGTTCTCTTATAGTTTGGTGCAAAATTCTTCCCTCTTTCTTATGCACACCAGTGACTATGATTCTATGAACATCTCTATATACGGATTGCGATAAGAAGTTGATATATGAACAAATGCAATGAAACGATCAAGTCTGACAATATAATTAAGTGTTTGCTTATACTGTTTTACATTATTATTGATATGGAGAAGGTTTATTGACTTCGCTGACTTTACTAACAAAAAGAAATAAGCCATAAGGTGACAGTAATATCAATGTACACTCCGTTCTCTATAAAACAATTAGCTATCTAATGTCGTTTTTCATACATAATACTACTTGCAGAAATCATTATTCTTGAGTCTTGACGCCGCAGTACCTGAACGAAGGAAAAGTGCTAGGCTTCCCATGCCACAGAGCAAGCAGATATGCCGAAAAAATGATAAAAAGGAGGAAGATGCTGCTGCTGCATAAGAAATTCTTCCTCCGCAAGGTAAACTAAGAATAAAGTCAGAGAGGTATCCTGTATTCCTGTTAATCACCAAAAAGCATTACCAAGGATAATGTGGCATGTTAAGCGGGGAGATGAACAACTTTCCTTGACAGCAGTAACATGCTTCTTGGATAATAGACATGATCCCTATGCAAATTCATGTATATATGTTGGTCAGTAATGGTCACAACGTAGAGACATGTAGCATTGTATAATAGTATGTGATAGGAGAAACTCGGAAAATAGAAGATAAAGAAATCTAAACAACGTCAAAGACTAGAATCATAAAGACAGGTAGGGAATCTACCTTTGGCGTTTTAGATGAAATCTTCAGGTAATTCACTGATTTGATATTTTACGAACCATGTTCCTATTCTTCTTCTTCATTGTGTTTATTTTATGTAGTTTAGGTGCCTTGATCAAACGAGTAACATATTTACATATGATCTAATCAATTTGGTGGAGTTATGCTACATGCTAAGCACATTTTGTCATTTTATAGTTAGAAAATCATATTCGCACCAATGACTGAAATGGATATATAGATTGCTTTCACATGTAGATTTGTTTCACATAGTATGTACTAGTACCTAATCAACAAAACCTATCCGTGCAACAAAGATTATATTTTATTTATTGCTCATTTGAAGAAAGTAAACAAATAGTCTTAGGGCATGTTTTATTCGGCATAAAACAACTGAATTGAACTGAACTGAATTGAAATGAATAGTGATATGTGAGAGTAAAAGTATTGTCCAGAGCTGAACTGAACTGAAATGAATTGTGATATGTGAGAGTAAAAGTATTGTCCAGAACTGAACTGACCTGAATTGAACTGAACTGAACTGTGTTATTTCTATAGGAACACTACAAGAGGGGCTGAATTGTATGTGTGAGAAATAAATGTAACTTTTCGCGGAATTATAAAACAATGAAAGGAACAAGAGAAAGACACAAGAGATTTTACAAGGAAAAACTTTTTGGGCCCAACATGAAGAAACAACCTTGACCACTAGGGATTTTAAACTCAACTCTTTCACTATAATAGGCCAAAACACCTTTGTTACAAACCTATTATCTCTCGAGCCACTCCTTGAGTTCCTCTACAAAGTCAAGTCCCAACAACAGTTCCCTCTAACTGTTGTTCCTCTCGAACTTCACTCGAAGTTCCTTTCTCTTTCTTTGCTTCACTCAAAGCCTCACACTTTACAGGATTCACTCAAACCCTTTCCCCAAACTCAAACAATAAGAGTTCTTCTCAACTCTTTTCTCAACTCGAAATACAAAATAGTAGAATGATAGAAAGTACTAATGAAACAATGAACTCATATGGTAATGAAACCTGGAACTTGGAACTTTGAACTTTGGTGGTACTGACTCAATAAAAGTGATACTCAAATTAATACATTTGTAGATTAATTATCACTTTGTCAGACACACTTTGAACTCAGTTAAGTGCTTGTCTTAAATAGTAGTAAGTTTAATGAACGTGGTTTAGATCATGTGTTTGTGGGTAAAAACATTTTCCCATGATGTTCCTCAACTAGAGGAACACGTTCCTTTTGACACCCATGATCTCCATGATCTACGTTAAACGTGTGTTATGGAAATTCTACTGCTTCCTTAATTATAGCAACCACTTATGCAGTAAACCAAAAATCTGATTTAATTAAAAAGTATTTTAATTAATAAAACCAAAATTAAATCCTTTAATAAAACCAAAATTAAATCCTTTTATCAAAATAATATCTTTTAAAATATTTTATCTAAAAATCGAAAAAGATTTTATTTTCAATAAAGATAAAATCTTTCCTTTAAAAATATTTTCTTTAAAATCAGATTTTTAACAAACACAAAACAGTTTCCTAAATTTTAGCCTTTAACAATTTAACCGACATAGTATAACTGTTGCACCATATAATACTTGTCTAGTTTATTTAATTTCATTAGTTCCTTAACAGTGCCAGTTCATCAGTTTCTTTGTAAGGAACTGATAAACACTATCTTATAATTTTAGTCAGTTCATCGTTTTAGACACATGTTTCCTACACTAGTTCCATAGGAACAGTTCCTTTATTCACAGGAACAATTTCATAGTTCCAATCAAAGTTATTAAAATCGCGATTCAAATCTTAAAATCTTACGATTTTACGATTCAAAATATGGTAGACGATTCGATTCGCGATTCTAGACGATTCTATATATTTCTGTTGACTAGCGAAAACCTTGCATGTTTAAATCATGCTAACAAAGAAAATAAGAGATATATATTGTTAGTTATTGCCAATATAGTGGGTAAACAACTATTTTTTCCAATTTTTAGGTCTTTTAACTTATAATTTTAGCATATTCAATGAAGCAATATCTTGATTATATATGTTTGTAGAATCTCACGATTCTACGATTCGATTCTAAAGGTTGTTTTCGATTCAAACTAGAATCTCGATTTTAACAACATTGGTTCCAATTCATTACCTTATGAAGATATTTGTTTCTTACATAAGAAACCTAATTACACCCTTATAGAAAAAAGCTAAGCTCTTCTTCTCTTGGAGTTCCAACACAAGAACTTCATTCTTCTCTTGGTGTTACAACTTAGAAACTTCACTTATTATCTTTATAAAGCACCATTGTTAATTCATGAACTTTGCACACATAAAACTTGTAAACCTTGTTAGTTATTACTTTAGTTTGTCATCATCAAAACTATATTAACTCAACAATATGAAAATAAGTTGGGAAGAACATGCCTTATATAGTTAGACGTGCGGTATACCCAGGTTATAATATAAATTTAGCCTAATAATAAGTTAAATTTTAAAGTTCACCAACTTTCCCTTTCACCTAAGTTGCAAGGGTTTGAACCTTAACAGGAGTATGAGATATGGGGGTTTAGATTGAGTTCACTCATGGTACACCCGGGTGTACCATGCTCATGGTACACCCGGGTGTACCATGCTCATGGTACACCCAGGGGTATTTTTGTAATAAATTAGAATTTCAGGTGCTCATTTGACACCAAATTTGTTCATATGGGCATTTTGCTCATTTGCTCATTTTGCTCATTTTGTAATAAATGTGTGCTCATTTTCTTAAATGAATAGAAATGTTTGCTCATTTGTTCATTTTGCTCATTTGCTCATTCGTTCATTTTGCTCATTTGGAGAAAATAATCTTGGGTGTACCATGAGCATGGTACACTCAGGTGTACTATAAATATTCTCGGTTTAGATTATCTAGGCTTGTTTGTGATAAAAATTAAGAACTTTTAAGATACATGGTTTACCGGCTTTTTTTTTTTTTTTTTTTTTTTTGTTTTTATCGAATAGTCTGGCATGCTTAATAAAGTATAGAATCATCCATATTAGGGAATGATCAGGACAAAATGAGAAAAAAATCAGTATATTTTTTTCCTTGCAGACAGGAAATAATCATTTGGTCCAAGTCGTCCAACCCTTATGTTCCAGGTATCGATTTAAGCTTTTAACCTGAAGTGTTAAAGTAAAACACAAATGAAGAAGAGAAATAAGAATACCACATCCAATAATAAGCCTCAAAAATCACATTATGTATTTAAAAGTTGGGTTATTCAGACACGAATTGAGTATTTACTCGGATACGAGTGTCCAAGTGTCCGGCTCGGCTATTTTACATAAAAAAGTCAAGTTTTTAGTTTAAAATGAAGTATCTAAGTAAAGTATTGTGTCGCATACGACACGACACGACACCCATTTTTGAGATAAATAAAAGCATCGAAGTTTATTCTAAAAGGCCAGAGGTACAATGGTGCTTCTCTTGAGTATTCCTGACTTCCTATCAATATGTTTAATTTTACCAAGTTGATCACTTCTTAAAGTTCGAGTTATGCAATATATGAATATATGATGATGTACTTAACTCGATGCGAACATTTTGCAGGGGATATCATGGGTAACCAAGCTATAGAATCACTTTTTTTTTAAGTGATATTTCATTTATTGAAGGCCAAACGACATTTATAAATAGATATTAAAGAAAAACAAGATACAATAAAACAAGGTTAAATCAAATTCGTCTTTGAAGAAACTAAAATGAACCTAATCGAGCAATATAGCGCAGCCCCCTTGTATTTGTTGAATCAAATAGATATTTATTAGGAATTCGATCATTCTGACATAGTTTGGGAAACATTCTTGATCGAGTTATGTTTACCGCATTTAAAATTCCAATACCTTCATGTTGAGTCCCGAACTTCAACCAATACTTTTTTTTTTTTTTTTTGAAAGAACCAATACCTTCCTATTAGCCTTTTACTCTTGTATTAGATTCTATTAGCTCTACATTATACAATCCTTCTAAATTTTTGTGCATTGAACTAGCAAAGCAATAAACTATTAGAGGTTAATTTAGAAAAATCTAGATGTTTAATGAAAAATATAGGATATGTAGTTAGAAAATTGAAGTGATGATATACTTAGAAATATATTGTAAAAAATATGTGATGTAAAAATATATAATAATATTAGACAAGTGTGGGAAAATTTAGAAGATATAATACAACTATATAAATATGTTGTATGTACATTAGTTGAGAGGAGTGAGGAAATCAAAAGAGCTCCTACAAAATATTTCAGAGAATGAAAACAAGGAAGGGTTGCACCAATATAGTTGTACAATTCTTATTAATGAAATCAATGCAAATGCAAATGCAACTTTGTTATATTATAAAGGTCCATCAAAACTTCTGCGTTCGCTTGCAAATTTCTATCATAAACACCATTTGTTAATAGAATGCATGACCCAACAAGTCTTTTGAAAATGAAATACTTCATTATTAACTTTTCAGAGTCAAACAGTGAACACGCTAAGTTCTAAACTACATATAGATTCATCATTCAAGCACTTAAATATCAAGAAAAATCCAAATTCTTTAATAATAGTAACAAGCCACAAATACTACATAAACAATCACCAATTCTCCCCAAAATATAATAAAAATAAGGCAATAAAATAAAGCCTTACAGTACTTTACCCTTTTTTCTAAGTTTTCTTCTCCTTATTAAGTTTCTGGAGTGTAAGAGTTAATTTGTTCTGCGATGAAGTGGCCAAACGATTCACCTCTGTTCTAATTTCCATTTTCACTTCACACATCATTTTGCTCGTATGAATATCATACCAACAAATACTAGTGCACTGATTGAACGACCAACGATTGAGCTTAGCCAACAACAAAGCGCATCCATCCTTTGAGAGAGTGATTAGCTTTATATCCAGAGCACTAGCGTCAACTGCGTCAACAGTTAACAATTTAGTCCAAGACCCGTGTAAACCGTACTTTTCCATAACCCATATATCTATATTAGTTGAGCCGCCATTCGTACAACAAGCACTCAAGCATCCGTTTAAGACGTCCAAAAACGCAAAAGTCATTTCAAGTTTATCAAAATATGGAAACATGGTGAATTTCTCTGAAAATAGATCGAAACATACAATCCTTCCTTCTTCACCAAGCCAATGTAATGAGTTGCTAACATATACGCCATGATTTCCCCCAAGCCAAGGAGGATTAATTACAGATAAACTTCTTTTATTGTAAGGGCAAAATCCGAGGGTCTTCCACGAATTTGTTTTGAAACTATAAACCTCAACTTGTGTAGGGTAAAACCAAGTGATCCATACAAGCTTGTAATCGTACGTTCTATAGTCATAGCCAAAGCCATACACTCTACATGGAGATCTTTTCCATGGGTTTTTGACACATTGAGTGTAAAAGGGTGGGTTTGGGATTCTTTGATGCGCTTCTGTTGATGGGTTGTACAGATACACATTACCCTGTTTGTCTTTGATGCAATGGACACCATTACAAGAACCAATTAAATCGAAATTTCTTGAAGTAGACCCAAACATATGCTTAGGCGATAAACACTTATGCATTGCCGTCTCAGGAAATCTCATACCATCGAAAGACCTAAAATCAAGCTTTTCAAGGTCTATTTCGTAGATATCATTACTCTTTGTCAAACAAAAAAGTCGGTTGTTGGTGGTTTCTTCATCTTCGGGATGTTTGTGATAGTATTCCACAAAGTAACGGGATTCGATAAGTAACTTCCATTGTTTGCAAACTAGTTTCAACCGTAAAATAGAATTTGGTGGCAAATTTCGCAATATTTGTGCCACCACTTCGTTTGGAAAGAAGAAGATCATCTTGTTGCTACTCCCTTTTCTCACATTCACCTCCTATATATCAATGGCAAAGCATCAAGTCCTTATATATTGAGAACTTTGATCTTTTGATTTGAGATCGAACAACCAATGAATCTTTTGATTAGAGATTCAACTACCAAATAATAACTTTATTAATGCTTATTAATTCAGAACATAACAGAAGTCCTTATATACCTACTGTATTCCTAACTAAGATAGAATAGGATACCTATTTATAATAGGATAATTAAAAGATAGACTAATCTACTAATTCTACTAAACATATATTTAATAATTAAAGATCTATTTGTTACGCCTAACATAAGTTATAATGGGCTTAGCTACGTGAGGTGGACTTGTAGATGGGTTCGGTATCCCATCAGTTAGATATATCTAACACAAGTTTTTGTATTGTTTGTGTGTATCATAAATATTGTTTGTGTATATCATAAATATTGTTTGTCTATGTAAAAAACTAAAACTATTGTTTGTGTTTTATATAACAAATAAGAGGAAAATAATACAAACAATATATTTACATACACAAATATTATTTTTACATAGACAAAAACAATATTTAATTTAATGATGGATTCATGTTATTATCTTCTAAGCGTACAAAAACTGTTGGTAAATGGTAATTGAGTTTATAATTCTACAACATAACATCAGATGGATAATAAACATCTCACGGGTAGATGTGTTTATTAAATATACTACAGTCTTAACCACTCGACTAATTATATTTAGTGTTATTATCATAAAGTATTATACAACAACAACAATAACAACTAAGCCTTATTCCCAAGGTGATTTGGGGTCGGCTAACATGAATCGTCAACTGGAATCGTGACCAGAAGCATAGCCGGGGCTTAATAACTAGTTCTATGTTAAATCACCCGTAAGATAAAACTATAAAAGTACCACATAATCATTAATAAATCATTAGACCTTTTAATTAGATACTGACTTACGTTCAACTTTATTTCAATTTATACCTCTGGAAAAGAAATCAATAATAAGCCGTCGAATTCAATTAATATACCAAACATAATAACAACTAACAAGTTACTAAGCCATTAATTGAATTGCAAAGAATAGCGATGGTGTCAAAACATATGAAGAATAAAGAAATGGATATAACAGATAACCATACCTTTTAATGCATATTTGCTCTTTAGAAACAAAAATCCGCGGCCGCTTATGCTGTGTTAATTGTAGCAGTTGACTCTGTGACTGTTGTTGATTCAAAAGTGTAAAGAAAAGAGCCGGCAGAAAGAATTGTGCATTTGTGTTAACTATAAACTGAAGATCTCCCACCACCACCGCCCACCAAATTATTTAAATATATGCATAAGCGCTCTCGCCGTCTTGGGACTGCGGTCCTTTCTTTCACTATAGCTAGGTTTAAGTCTTTCCTAGTTTCGTATTAAAAATTAATTGGAAAAATTCATAAGATAGAGTTAAATTATTGCTCATTTTCTTTTATATCTATTATATAAGTCGAGGGGAAAGTTACGGTGTCCCTCTTCGAAATATTTTTTAACCCTTCGTTTAATAAAAAATATTGACCTATTAAGATTTTGAGATTTTTCTCAACTATAGCCCTTCCTAATTTAAAATATGTATATCAAAAGAACTTCAAAGTAGCTAAAATAAAACTTTCATAAAAATATGTGTAGTGAAAGAAAAACTTTATGATTGAAGAACAAATCAACATAATTAAAACAGTTCACTAGTAGAATAAATGTTATTTGCTGCGGTGATATTGCTGCGGTGATATTGTTGCGGTTTTACCTATACGCAGCAATATTACACGCAAAAAGAAAAGAAAAAATAGAAAATAACTATATTGCTGCGATTCCCCCCCCCCCAAAACCGCAGCAATATTGTTCAACGGATACATTTTGAAAAAAATGTGGGGCCTGGAAAGACTAATATTGTCGCGGTTTTGGGCGGGAAACCGCAACAATATAAAAAAAAATATTTTTAAAATATGTTGCTGCGGTTTCCCGCCCAAAACCGCAGCAATATTGTATGCTTTTTTTTTTAAAAAAAAGGACGCGCGGGTTTGGGCTTTATGTTGTCAAATATTAAAAGTATGCTGTTAGGGTTCCTTATCTCTCAAACTCTTTTATTTTTTTTCTCGGCCGTTTTTCAACTCTCTCTCCTCTCTCTCTCCTCTCACGCCTCTCTCTCCCCTCTCATCTCAATTCTTCGAATGAATCAACACATCAATTCTCAAATTGGGTGATTTTATGAGATCTCTCTCGTTTTCTTCGTCGGATGTTCGATTTCTTTTTCGTCGGCTTTTCCATTCTTCGTCGTTTTCATTGTGGGCTGTTCAATTTCTTCATCGGCTTTCCGAAATCTTCGTCGGCTGTTCGAATTCTTCTCGGTCGAAGTCGTTCCTTCGTCGGCTGTTCGATTTCTTCGTCGGTCGAAGTCGTCCCCTCGTCGCCTGTTTGATTTCTTCGTCGGTCGAAGTCGTTCCGTCGTCGGCTGTTCGATTGCTTCGTCGGTCGAAGTCAATCCCTCGTCGGCCATTCAGATCGAGACAAAGCCCCAACCTCGCGCTAGTCGACGGCCTTCTTGGGCTTTCGGTTTCTTTTTTATATTACTTTTTCAGAATTTTGTGTTCTTTTTCTATTATTATTCTCTATTGCTTTTTTGTAATTGTTGTTATTTTGGTTATTGTTGTTGTAATATTTTCAGATCTAGTGTTTTATTGTATTATCTTATTATATTTATAGTATAAATTTGTTCTTTTATTTTTTGAAGTTACATAGCAGATTTTTTGAATTTTATATAATAACTTGTCATTAGTTTCAATAAGTAATGTTTTATTTTATTCCAACCTTTTTATTTTCCAAATCTGATGTCAAAATAAAAAAAAAAAAAAATTCTGCCCAGCGTATATTGCTGCGGTTTTAGGTAAAAACCGCAGCAATATACGTATTTTTTATTATTAAATACAGGATATTGTTGCGGTTTTCCCTTAAAACCGCAGCAATATGTTGTACTATTCCTGCAGTTTTTACCTAAAACCGCAGCAATATATGTCAGATATTGCTACGGTTTAAAACCGCAGCAATATATTAATTACCTATTGCTGCGCCCTTAATTGCTGCGCGCCCGAAACCGCAGCAATAGGGCAGTTTTTAACCGCAGCAAATAACATTTATTCTACTAGTGGTTTTCAAATCAATTACAAAACCAAAGACATACAATTTTAATTTTACCTAAACTTTGAGATGCAATAACAATACCAACTAGGGGTGAGCAGAAATTTCGGGTACCCAGACCCAGTATGGACTGAATTGGATCCGGTCCAACTGGGTATGGGACCCGGTTGCATCCTGTTCCAATTATGGGTAGAATTTTGTCGACCCCGGTACATGGTGAGCACTCGGTTTGACCGGTTCCGACTCTGGGTACCCGGTTAGAGCGGGTCTGAGTTCGGGTACCCGATACTTAGAATTGGTTTTTTTTTTTCATATACTCATATAGAATTGTTAATAGGATAATAGTTGTTAAGTAAAAAGTTAGTACTTAGTAGACTTTTAGGCCCATTTATTTTTTTAAAAAAAATTTATAGCTCAATTGGCCCATCTCAATATGTTGTTAAACTTACAACTGAGTACCCAGTTGTGGACTTGGTACCCACCGGTTCTAGGTCTGGGTCTGGGTCCAAAAATTTAGGATCCGGTTGGACCAGTTCCAATTCCAGATTTTTAATACCCACTGGGTCCGGATCTGGGTCTATGAAATTCTACCGGGTACCCGTTTGTGCTCACCCCTAATACCAACATCCATTAACAAGTAATAAAAACATTAAGAAAACAACTTCTTCATCAAGTAATTTTTATATTTACACGACATGATATTTAATTAGAACTAAATATGATTGTATATTACATTTTTCAAAATTACATTTAAATGAAATTCAATAATAATCGCCAAAATAATCCATCCACGCTTCGCGTGCAAAGAAGACTAGTAAGTCCCAAATGTGAATTATTCCCTATAGATCCCAAGTTCATCATCTTGTGATTTTTATAAGGCCTGACTTATATTACTTAAAGTCGGTTTAAGAGGTAAGATTTTTAAATGTTGGTCCCAAATTATAGAACTTTGTCACTTGCTGAAAGTGTCGAAGATGGTAAACATTGAAAAATCTTACCTTATAAACCGGTTATAACTTATACTCATGACTTATGAATAACTTATACTCATGACCTATGAAAATCACAAGATAGTAAACTTGAGACCTACAGGGAATAATCCATAGTTGGGGCTTATAAAAGAAAATGGGTAATAGTTGAACCCCCTCGCGTGTGAATTTTTCCAAATCAATTTCCTCCATCCTTTTTCTATTACAACAATAATAGATTTGGACACGGTTTTTAAGAAAGTGTAAAATATGGATAATAAGCATTAATGTATCTTATAATTTACTAGCGTTCCATTTACAAGTCGATCCATTCCCGGGTATGATCACCCCCGTAGAAATTTTTTAACCGAGTTTGCACAAGTCATATTTGGGATTCATGTAGGATTGGGGGCTTGTTCTACTCGGCATAAAACAGCTGAACTGAACTGACTGAATTGAACTGAATTGAACTAAATTGAATTGAACTGAAACGAATAGTGATATGTGACGGTAAAAGTATTGTCCATAGCTGAATTGAATTGAACTGAGCTGAACTGAATTGAACTGAAAATAAGTTGGGGAGAACAGGCCCTGGGTAGAGTCAAGTGTCACTAATGACCTTAATTAGTTCGATCATTGTGAAGCATCGGGCTCATTCGCTATTGAACATCAATTCAACTTCGGTTAACTCCTAATCTGGTCATTCTAATTTTGTTATGGATTTTGTAAACGAATCATATTATTAAAATCGACATATATACATATGTGTGTGTGCAATAAATATATGGATGATAACGAAAAACTAATAAAAACACTATATTGTTTACTGTGATGTTTAGCATATTCTCTTAGTCAACTCTTATTTCGATTAGTCAACCGTGTAAAACCACTGTAATGTGTAAAGGAGTAGAACGACTCTTCATATGTTATAATATTATATATTACTAGTCTTTTATGCACGCTACGCGTGCGGCAACATTTTGAGCATAATTATTTCTTAGTAATAAAACAAAATTAAAATGAAAGTTCTTATTGTAGGCTTTATACTTTAAATATGTTATAGTTTAATCGTAAAATATTTGGGTGGATTACATAAAAATTTTATTGCAAAATTTAGTATACAAACAAAAAGTTGCATTCGTATTTATGTTATATGATACGCGTGTATATGTATCACTAGTAGTGCCATATCTTGAGTTACTTCCAACATGCGATTAACAATTTTCTTAATAACTCCATAAAAAAAACTAATAATCATATAATAATATTTCATAAATCATAAAAATAAATGTATCTTTTTCTCTTAATACACCTTCAATAACCATATAATGTTTCATATAAATTTTAGAAAGAGAGGTCCATGACTTTATAGTCTGTACAAATACACACACACCAAAAATTACCCAAACTCGCGCAAAAATTCGCTCATTACTTTTTTTTTGTCAAATATTATTCTTTAACTTTTCTCCATCCTTATTTCTTTTTTCTTATTAAGTGCACAAATTTTCAAACTTCAATTTTTAATTTCTTATTCTTTTTTTTTTTTTTTGCTAATTTTTCCTCGATTATAGAAATTGGGTAGTCCACAAATCTTTGAAAATTAACGTTTTTGAGCTTTGTGCTCACTTCCAAAGGTTCCATATATTTTTTTTCACTAGAAATTTAGCTTTGACTTTTGCACTTTAAAGTCAAAAAAATTCACGCTATTTCTCATTTTCTGGTATTGAATATGAGGTGTCTCTATAATGAGAATACCGTGTATTTTTGTTATTGTTTATGGTATTAATTTTTGGTAAATGAATTTTTTTAATTGATTGGATGTGAATTTAATTTGATTGAATCTTTTTTATTGGCAAGTTTATATGATTGACAATTATATGAGTTGATTGGGTTTAATAGAGATTTGATTGAATTATTTTTGGCAAGTTTATGAGTTTAATGAGTTGTTGTGGAAGGGTGAATATGCAAATTGACAAGGGGACATCATTGCTCCCCCCTTGACTTATATAATAGAGATAGTCAACGACAATAATAACAAATAAACGATCAATTCCAAAGTTTATATAAATGATTTATTATTATAAGCATTATTATTGATATATAAGTTTGTAAATAACTATGATGATTTATAATGAGAATGATAATAACAATAAACATAAAGCGATGATGATAATAAATAAAAAAAATTTAAATGATAACGTAATATTAACAATGTTAACAATAGCAATACAAAAAGGACAGAATACCAACAATAACAATCACAATATAAATAATAGTAATAGTAGCAACAATGCCAATAATAACAATAATAATAACAAACATAACGCGATATATATGTATTATATTGGGACTAATATGTAAAGTATAAACAAACTATTTTATCAATATGTTTAATCATTTTAGTAGAAAATTGGTATTAAAATAATTGTAAAGTCAATCTAATACTCTATTGATTATAAATTAGTATAACGACTCTTGATATGTTATAATATTATATCAAATGACAATCATACATTCATATGTTTACAACGACGATTCATATGAGGCATAAGTGGTTATAACGAAGGTTAATATGTTGCACAATAATAATAATAATAATAATAATAATAATAATAATAATAATAATAATAATAATAATAATAATAATAATAATAATAATAATAATAATAAATTATACCCCCAAATTATTCTCCTCTACAAAGGCTAATCATAAGTTATTTAAAAGTAAAATCTACTCCCTCCGTTTCATTTTAATCTACACACTTATACTTTTCATGCATGTCAATGCAAAACTTTGAGGATATATATCTTTAGTTTTGTATTTGTAAAATTATAAAAAGTACATAATAATAAAATACTTGTTATAATGAATCTAACAAGATCCCACATGACTATATTTTCATCCGCGTATAAATCACAAATGATGGTCAAAGTGAAATTTGTGAATACTGTAAGTATAACAATTAAAATGAAATGGAGAAAGTATAAGTTAACTATTAACAAGTAACAACCATAACTAATTTATTAGTTAACAAGTACTAACTAGTTACAAGATACTAACTTGTTAACAACCATATAGTAACTTAACACTTAGTCAGTTACTCCCTTGTCTTCATATATACTTCCTCCGTTTTTTTTAGATGTTACACTTTCTATTTTAGGAAATTTTGAATTAGATGTTACACTTTTATTTTGGGTAATAATTTCTCTCTATCTCTCTCCTATCACATGTTCACATGGACCCTTTTGTTTTTCATTCTCTCTATCTCTCTCCTCTCCAAAAATTACCTAGGAGTCTGTGATTTGAAAAGTTTAACATCTAAAAAAAACGGAGGAAGTATATTTTTTTGACAATGGGGAAATAGCAGGAACTAAAACAGAACTAAAGCATATAATTCATGAATTGCGAACAAGTTCTGGCACACAGCTGAGTTGTATCATGTGTCCGTTGAACTTGTTGGCGATTCACTTTTAAAATAAAGCATATAATTCCCTTGTCTTTATAAGTTATAAGATTATTTAAGTTCATTGTCTTTATGCTATACTATAGTTTAATACTAGTGAAGTATAATGTTTATGGTCTTCTCTTATCTTTTTATATGTATGTAACTATAAACAAACTATTTTATCAGTAGGCTTAAATATTTTAGTACGATATAATAATATTGGAACCATTCTAGCTAATCACCAGTGGAAAAAAACCCATCTGATGCGGTCAAAATCGAGCTTACTAATGCGGTTTTGGTCCACATTAGGTGGGCTCGCAGCAAATCCTATTTATTTACTGATTTGGTCCAAAATCAGACCAGTAAATGATTTACTGATGCAGTTCTGAAGGAAAACTGCATCATTTAATCTATTAACTGCTGCGGTTTTGACCGAAAACTGCAGCGGTAAATGATTAACTGCTGCGGTTTTGGGTCAAAACCGCAGCGGTTGACCATCCCAAAAACCAATTTTTTTTTTTTTTTTTTTTTGCATTTTTTCATTATTAATCAATACAAAATCAATAATATACTTCCTCCGTTTCTAAATATCAACTTTAATTAGCTTTGGTGATTTACATTTTAGGAAAAACATAGTCATGTGGGATCTTGTTAGATTCGTCTGAATGTGGATTTTTTTAATATCAACTTTTTATAATTTTTACTTATTGATAATTGAAGATATTAATGGTTAAAATAATGCATTGGCAAACGTGCAAACAAGAAATGTTGCACTTATTTAGAAACGGAGGAAGTATATCAATAAATATTTTGTTAAGCATATTATGCTCAATTGAAGCATAAACATAAATAATTAGATACATAATAATATTTACTATGTTTTTAGTATCATACTCAACTATAACTATATATATACATAAGTATATATTCCAATAACTTCCTTATTGATCTTTACAGTCTAGTTTCTT
The DNA here is from genome assembly GCF_026745355.1 of Beta vulgaris subsp. vulgaris. NCBI lineage: Eukaryota > Viridiplantae > Streptophyta > Magnoliopsida > Caryophyllales > Amaranthaceae > Beta > Beta vulgaris. The sequence goes on from NC_079209.1 coordinate 14,209,826, forward strand.
TAGATCTTGAGCTCCTTGCAATAGTTCAGAAAAGTAATGCGAGTTGAATAATGATAATCTCCAAGGAAGAACTGCTGCTGCACTAGAGCAAGAATTACTTCAGCAACTGCATCAAAGGAGCAACAACAATCACTGCAGATTGGTGACGGCGGCCCCCAGTAGCACCAAAAACACCACGTCACAGAAGGGAATATTTGTGGGTTTGAATAGACCAAAATGAAGGATTTTAGTTCGATCATTTGTGACCTTAAATCAGAGAAGTAATAAAAATTTGGGTTGCTAAACGACGTCCTAGGATTTCCCACTAACGCCCTAGGATTTCCCACTAACGCCCTAAATATAGTATTATACCGTATTTATATACTTGCATTCCTTTTCTGTCTCCTCCCCTTGACTTACTTCTCTAACCCCTCCTCCAATTTCAAAAGTTCACTTCCCGCCACACCATCATCACCACCACCACCACCACCGTACCTCCGACAGACCACCACCACCATCGTACCTCCGACAGACCACCACCACCACCACCGTACCCCACTGACCACCACCACCAATTTTTTCCTCATTTTTTTTATAAAAAAAGCATTAGATAATTCTCGAATTAGACATACATCAAACATAATATACTCCCACTAAATCTCATATGCGAAAGTTACATTTTATAGTGTACTTTCATCTTGCTAATTATATAGAAGTAGAAAAGTTCTGAGCAAAAGTGTACAATAATCAATTGGAAACAAATCATGCACTAAAAGGTGAAATCTAAAGCAGAAAAATAAAATAACCTGGAACATTGATTTTGAAGAAGTGAGCATTCGGAGATTCGAACCAGTCCAAAAGAGTATTGGAACTGGGCCATTCATGAAACTTTTGGGGACTCCATACAAAAACGATTGAAAGGGTCGCAGAAGAAACTCCTTGCAATTTTTTGTTTTGAATTTACATTGAATTTTTTTTTTTTAAAAAAAAGGGAAGCGTCCACCATGGACGCCCCACCAACGGTGGAGGCGTTCATGGCAGGCGCTCTACCATAGGAAGAGGCGCCTGCCATGGACGCCTCCACCGATGGTGGGGCGTCCATGATATGGACACCTCCCTTTTTTTCTAAAAAAAAAAAATCAAAAAAAGGGAGGCGTCTACCATGGCCGCCCCACCACCGGGGTAGGCGTCCATGGTAGGGGCCTCTTCCTGTGGTAGAACACCTGCCATGGACGCCTACCTCGGTGGTGGGGCGTCCATCGCAGACACCTCCCTCTTTCTTTCTTTTTTTTTTTAAAAAATCGAGCGATGGCATGAAGGTGATGATGCTGTGAAGGTGGGATGGTGATGATGCTGTGAAGGTGGGATGGTGATGGCAGACTAGTGAAGGTGATGGCGTATATACCCTGGTGATGGCGTGAAGGTGGGAGGGTGAAAATTGAAATCTCAAGCATTGGTCATGGTGGCGGCGCCGACGTTCTTGTGATGGTGGTGGTGGCAGCGGCAACGCTGGTGGTGGTGGCAGCGGCAGCTCTGGTGGTGGTGGTAGCCTGGTAGGGGAATGAGAAAGGAAAGGGTGAAAGAGAAAAAAGAAAAATATACAAATACACTATAAAAATACAGTATTTAGGGCGATACTAGGAAACTTTAGGGCGTAATTTAGCAAAACCCATAAAAATTAAGGTTTAACATTCATCATAGTCTAGCTAGTCAATGAACAAAACAATTAGACTATTATCACAAACCAAACAAACATACAAGTGAGTACACTGAGAGTATCAAGAGCACACAACCAGCTGAAAAATGAACTTTTCATACTCATCAAATATCTTGCATCAGCTAGTAGACAATCCTACGCATCTGCTAGTATTGTGGAAATATAATATATGAGCATATTGCACTTTAAAATTTGAGATACAAAAAAAAGTGAATCACGAGGTGGAATTGGATAAAATGCGAAGCGGTTTTCGGATTAAAGAAAATGAATCAATGTGTTTGTTAGTAATAGAGGAAGGATATATAGATACACAAACATACTAGCATTAATGCTTGTGCACCTCGTGTTGCAACATCTCCTATTGTCATTAATGCATAATAGAATTCCTAATAACACACAAACCAGAATTATGATCAGGAAAAAAAATTCATAAATGCCATAAAGTTCTACGATGCTAGAAGTTTCGGAAACATCCTGTCTACTACTATCTCCCTTTTTTCTAAAGCATATATCTGATACTCCCTCCGTCCGAAAATATAGTTCCCATTTCCATTTTGGGTATCCCAAAATATAGTTTCCATTTCTATATTTAGTTCCACATTTTTCCGTAATTTGTCTAGAAAAATCGTGTCCCATCATTTATTTGCTTCTTGAATTTTATTTTTTCCTTTGTTTATTCAACCAAAATGTTATAATCAATGCTCTTTCACCAAATTTGACTATCCAAAAAAAGATGAGAGAGAGCTAGAAAGAGAAAGACAAAGAAAGAGGGGAAAAGCCCCAAATTTATTCCCGAGAAACCCTAGCCTTTTCAAATCCCTTGAATTTCTTCCGTTTAATCTCAATCAGCCTCTGCAAATTCCTGCTAATTGTTAAAGCCATTTCATCTTGCAAGAGTATAAGTACAATTATCTTTTCGTGTTGGTTTTCGCCTAGCGTAAACTGGCTTTTAGTTGGTAAAGCTAGGGTTCATAGCTTTCACAATTTCAGTCTACCCTATATTCGTAGGATTAGTTCTTAATTAAAGCTAGTTATTGAGATAGCTCAGGGGCAATTACAGGCTGGTTATACATTTATGGTCCACAAAATCCAGATTAATCCTTCTATGCTAGGGTTTTCTTTGAGCTTTGGGGCTTTTGATTGGGTGCTGGATTTGGGTGCATTTATTATGTGGCAGAGAGCTCGAGTGTTGAGTGAGAGAGTGGGTTTAGGTTTTGAAGTGTCATTCAATTTCTGGAAGAGTTTCTCTTTAAAACTCTTCGTTTCTTGGCCTGCGATCAAGACGATGTGCAGAGGAAAGTATCAGAACAAAACCCTAGTATTTATGATGATGGTAAGTCTCTCCCATAAAGGTATTTCGACATATGCTGGAAATTTAGTTTGTGTGCATTATAACTCCCTCTATAAAAGGGGGCTGAAGGTCAGTGTTTTTTACTCACTCTTGCTTAGCTTTCGCTTTGAGTTTGGTTGCTTAAGTATAAATTTCTTTTCTTTTGTGCTGTTAGTAAGGTTTTTTAGCTCCTTTTCTTCAAAAATGTCTTTCAAAGATGTAACTTCGTCTTCTGGCCCTCACTTAGAAGATGATCCAAAAATTTATTTTAAGGAAAGTCTTCTTCAAACGTGTGTGCCCCCCTCTGTTGATCTCTCTAATGCTATACCTACTGTGTGTGCGCATAATCCCCCTCCTGATGCTGCATTCCATGAGGCTGTTGTGCTAGACGAGCTTTCTCAAGTGCAGCAAGATATCGAGGAACTCTCCAAGTCATGTCTCCTTGGTAAGATGTTGGGGGAACCATTAGATGTGCGAACCATTGTTTCTCGCACAAAAGCTGAATGGAAATTTGTTAAGGGTGAGATTGACTTTCTAGAAATGGGTAACCACTGGCTTCTTCTTAAATTCTCTAATCCTAATGATCTATTCCTAGTCTGGTCTGAAAGACCCTGGCATGTCCAGGGAGAGCTGTTTGTGCTTCAATCCTGGAAGCCTAACTTTGATCCCTTCCTTGAGGAGATCAAGTGGGTTGACCTTTAGGTTCGTATCCCTAGGTTTCCTACTGAACTCCTAAATTTTGACTCTATTGCAATTCTGTTTGCTGCTAACAATGTTGGGGTTTTGATTAAGTTGGATTCTACCTCTTTGGTAAAACATAAGATAAGGTTTGCAAGAGCATGTGTTCGTGTGGATATTACTGAGCCTCTTCTTGAGTATGCTGAACTCATTCGTGCTGGAGGTAAGGTGTGTGGGTATAATATTTGGTATGAGGATTTTTCAACTGGGTGCTCTTTTTGTGGTTCTAAGGATCACTCTATTGATGCTTGTCCATTACTTAATGCTCCGAAAAAGGCTATTTCTATTTCTCTTCTGAAAAGTCCGAAACAAAAGAGTATGGTTGAGATTCCTTCTTTGGTTGCTAGGCAAGATCAGCTTGACACCAGGGCTGAGAAGGCCAATGTCGTGCAAGCTAAGCCTAAGCCAACCCCTAGAAATTTTCCTAAAAAGAAATTTCAATCTGTGAGTCCCTCTGGCAAGTTTGATTCTCTTACTAATAAGAAAAAAGAGGTTGGTATTGTTTTTAAGGAAAATGTGCAAGTTCATGTTAAAAAGTCTCCAGCTTCTGTTTATGGTAAAGGCAAAGGTAAGGCCATTTTGTTTGCTGCTCCTACTGGTTTTGTTGGGTCTGACTCTGATGATGATGCTGCCTCTATGGTTGGTCCTATTCATTTCTCCTCTGATGAATGTTTTCAGGCAGCTTTGCTTGACTGTAGCCACTGTGAGGCTAGTGAGTGTTTTAGGTTGGCTGATGCTCCACCCAAAGCTGGGGATATGCTGATGTCCCCATCCCTCTACAAGTTATCTATCCTAATGACTATATGGATGGGAATCAGTTTCGTCCCCTAGCTCAATTAAATGAACCTAACTATGGTGATGTATGCCATTTTGAATCTGGTGTTGAGAATGCAACTATGATTATTCATGATGAAGATAAGTCCTTGGGGGAGTTCCATACTCACCCAGAGCATTCTTTTCACTCGATTAAACCCATTGAAAGCTCCATAATCAGGCACATTGGGGCTTTGGGTGTTGAGCAAGAGCCCCTAACTGAACCCACTTCCCTATCCAGTGCTTCAAAGCGAAGGAAAGGAAATGGTGAGGACGACACAGCCTCTTCAGCTCTGAAGAGAACAAGGCTGTAAGGATGGTATGTCTAGTATGTTTTTTGATGCCTTAATGTTTTAACATGTCCTTGGGCTTTTGGAATATTCGTGGATGCAAGAGAAGAAACGCATTAGAAGAAGTTAAAGTTTTTTGTAATGTAAATAGACTATCTATTGTAATGCTATGTGAAACCAAATCCTCCCTCCCCCCTCGAGTGCTTCTTTAAGGAGGTCTGGTTTCTCGTATTTTGATTGTATCCCTACCCAAGGGCTAGCTGGTGGCATTTGGTTGCTTTGGAAGGATGATCTGAACTTCCCGTTTTCACTAACTATTGTAGCTAAGTTTTCTCGTTTTTTAGCCTGCAAAATTACGTACTTAAATGATGATATTTCTTTCATTATCTTGTTTATTTATGCTCCTGCTCATGAGAAAGATAAGGAAGAATTTTGGTATGACCTTGTTCATTATGTAGGAGGGCTTTCCGAGCCTTTTATTATTCTGGGAGATTTGAATGAACTTAGTTCCAAAGAAGACAAATTGGGGGGAGCTGTTTTTAAGTATGCGAGGCTTAAAAGATTTAATAAAATACTAGTTGATACTAAGTGTATAGAACTTAATTTTTATGGTCAACAATTTTCGTGGCGAAAGAAAAGGGGGGGGGGGGTAGTGATAATACTCTAGAAAGAATTGATAAAGCAATAGCTAGCCCCTGCTGGTTTCATCTGTTTCCCCTAGCTAAGCTTCGAAATCATGTTTTCACATCATCAGACCATTGTCAAGTTTCCCTTGATTTAGCTAAAACATCGTTTTTTAAAGCCCCACCTTTTAGGTTTGAAAAAATGTGGACACTTCGAAAGGATTTTAATGTTCTCGTTAAAAAAACTTGGTGTAATCAATTTCAAGGTTCTATGATGTTTTACCTTGTTAAAAAGATGCGGTTATTAAAAGAAAAAGCTAAAGAGTGGGATCGTTCCAGATTTGGCAATATATTTAGGCAAATTGAGAAAGTTGATGCCCAACTTCTAGTAGTTCAAAATTATCTTATCCAAAATCCTGAATGCTCAATAGCTAATGCTAAGCAAGATCGTCTGCTTAATAAACGCCGAGATTTATTCTCTTTCCAGACAATGTACTGGAAGCAAAGGAGTCGTAACAATTTCTGGCTAAAAGGTGACTCTAATACTTCTTTCTATCACACCACAACGTCTATTAGAAAAAATAGGAATTCCATTAAGCTTTATAAATTCTCGGCAGGTGAGGTCATAACTCAGCCGCACGAATTGCAGAAGCTATAACTTCGGAATTTAAGCTACGTTTTGTAACTAATGAAGAGTGTTGGTTTGATGAAAACGTTGATTTCGAATTAATATCTCCAATTATTTCGGATCAAGAGAATTGTGAGTTAATTAGACATGTTTCGGCAGAAGAAGTCAAAACTGCCGTTTTTGATCTTGCTCCTGATAAAGCTCCCGGCCCGGATGGTTTTCCTCCTTTTTTCTTCCAAAAATATTGGTCGCTTGTGGGTAACTCAGTTATCAGGGGAGTTCAGGCTTTTTTCCACTCTAGGAGGATGTTGTCAGAAATTAATCATACCTTTATCACACTTAAAGTTGAGAATCCAGACTTGGCCTCTAAATTTCGACCAATTAGCCTGTGCTCCACTATATATAAAGTGATTGCGAAAGTTTTAACAAATAGATTAAAAATTATTTTAGGCAAGGTCATTCACCCTCTCCAGGGTGCTTTTATTACGGAAAGGATTATCCAAGACAATATCCTCCTTGCGCATGAGGTTTTCAACTCGTTTAAAAACAAGGGAGGAAAGCAGGGTTGTATTGCTATTAAGTTATACATGGAAAAAGCTTATGATAGGATTGAATGGAACTATATTTTTGTGACCCTTAGGAAGTTAGGGTTTCATGAAACTTTTATAGAATGTAGCCAAAGTTGTGTCACCACAATTTCGTTTTCTGTTCTAGTAAATGGAATCCCGGGCAACCAATTTAAACCCACCCATGGATTGCGTCAAGGGGACCCTCTATCCCCGTATCTTTTTATTTTATGTGCGGAGTTGTTGGTGCGGAGAGTCCACCAAGAGAGTTTTGCAAACAATAAGGATTTAGGGGTTAAGCTTGGGAGATCGGGAGTAAAGACTCCGTTCTTGACCTTTGCTGATGATACTCTTTTGTTTGCCCAAGCTAATACTAGATCCTGCGTCACGATCAAATACATTCTAGACGAATATTGCAGGATGTCGGGTCAACTAGTTAACTATCACAAATCCTCATTTCAATGTACTAAGAATATATATCCCTCTGAATGTCGAGAGTTTAAACGCATTTTAGGTATGGATCATTCTCTGTCTCTGGGTAAATATCTAGGGTGCCCAGTCATTACGGAAAGAGTAACAAAAGAAACTTTTGGAGAAGTGGTAGATAAAGCGCAAAAGCAACTGTCCAAATGGAAAGCTAGCTCACTTCTCAAGCTGGAAGATCAGTCCTTATAAAAGCGAACCTATCGGCCAAGGCTAATTTCCAGATGCAGAGTTTTCTTCTACCAGCCTCTAACTCTCCTAGTCTTGATAAAATCAATAGGAATTTCCTCTGGAATAAGGAGCAGGATAGTGGGAGTCCAAATCTTATAGGGTGGGATAAAGTGTGTAAACCTAAGTGCTATGGGGGTCTTGGCATCCGTAAAGCTAAGGTTAATAATGTAGCCCTTCAATTGAAGCTTATTTGGAGAATTCTTAAAGATCCCAACAATATGTGGGTTAATTTGGTGACCAGGAAGTACATTAAGAATGAAAACTTTTGGAGCTACTCCCCGGATTCTTCGTCTTCCTGGCAATGGAAAAAGCTAATGTCTCTTAGACCTTTATTCAGTAAAGGTTTGCGATGGCAGGTAGGAAATGGGCGTAGTATTTCTTTTTGGTTTGATAACTGGGTCTATGCCTATCCGCTGGCAGATTTGTATCCCAATGTGTCTCATAATGCCTCTTTGAAGGTTAGTGAGTTCATCTCTCAAGAAAGTATGTGGCTGACCTCCAAATTAACTTCTTTTATCTCAGCTGACGTTGTTAGGGATATTTCTGGGCTTTTCATCCCTTCGTCTGCTTTTGATGATAATCTGGTATGAGGATTAAAAGCTCATGGGGTATATTCGGTCCAATCAGGGGCCAAGCTGCTTCAAGGGTATGGTGTGAGGCATGCTCCTAAGGTGCAATTTGAGTGGATCTGGAAGGTTAATGTCCCTCCAAAAATCAAGTTCTTCATTTGGAAAATCTGTCTAGATGGTCTTCCGACTAAAGATCGTTTGGAGCGTAGTCATATTTTTATTCCGCAGGATTGTGTTTTTTGTAACTTCCACAAAGAAAGTGCTTCCCATCTTTTTTGTGACTGTTCGTTTGCCCAGAATGTCTTCTCAAAACTGCATGATTCTCTTAACTGGCCTGGTATCCCTAGTCCTGATTATAATATTACGTTTAGTGATTATGTTGCCAGTTTGCGTGATAATCTGAGTAAGGATGACATTTGTAAGGTTTTCATAAACTGGTGGCATATATGGTTTGCTCGTAACCAAATTGTGTTTAAAGAGGAATCAATGCTTCCTGCGAAAATAGTGTGTCTGATTCTTAACCTCCAGAAGAATTGGTCTCATGCTCAGAGTATGGAGGATCGTGTTTCTATCCCGACTAGCCATGTCCGGTCTATTCAGACTAGGGAGGTTTGGTGGGTTAAACCCCCCCCCCCCAGGATGTTTTTAAATTAAACTTTGATGGTTCTAAAGTGGCGAATGGCAGTAGCTCTTATGGGTTTGTGATTAGGGATGCTCAAGGCAGTGTTTTGAATTTGGGTGCGGGTAGGCTTCATCATGGTACCTCTATCCTGTCTGCAGAAGCTTGGGGGATGAGAGAAGGAATTAGAGCGGCAATTTCACTTGGAATTTCTCATATCATTATTGAGGGTGAATTTGGTGGTATTAATTCTCTCAAGAATATTTGGAAGTTCCTTGGGAAATTAACAATGTGATCCTGGATGCAGTGGCGGCTTTAAAGGGTTTCTCTTCGGTGGCTGTCAATCACTGTTTTAGAGAAGCAAATCAAGTGGCGGATTTTATGGCGCACAAGGGGCATTCCGTCTCCTCTCCTCATCGCTCGTTTGATATTTCTGATCCTACGTGTCTTTCCATCATCCGCAAGGATGCTTTAGGCTGGTCCTACTATAGGGACTAGCCTAGTTTCTTTCTCCTTATCATAAAAACAAATGCTCTTTCACCAATTATCTCCATTCTTTGTCCTAAAATCATCTTTTCCCATACAACATTTATTTAAATAAACAAAAAATCTTTACTATGTCAACTTGCATAAATTACCGTGAAAAAAGGGAAATGGGAACTATATTTTGGGACGGAGGGAGTATATAATAAAACGAAACCTAAAGCGTAATAAGCAACACTATCTACAAACTTGATGTCCTAACACACAAATAAAATGTCCCTCTTGAAGTCAGAACACAACCACTGAATCAATAATGCAGGATTCAAGACTGATGTCACCATTAATCATATTCTATGACTTCGATAAATAACAAGCAACAACAAGTTACTCCCCAAACTACAAAAGAAAACCTTTGATCAAGAAACTATTAATCATATTATATGACTTCAATAAATAAATCAAGACTAAATCAAAGATAAACTGTGTGAGGTAAGATGTCATACATGTTTCTGAGCTAGCTCTCGTGCCACCATTGTTTTTCCTGTCCTGGGGGCCCATTGAAAAGCATATTACAGAGTGGTGCTTGGTGCTTGATGAGCTTTTGGAAAGACTCATAGTTAGATTAATTATGGACTTTACGGTAAATGATCCATTACAAGCTAACTGAGTCATAGTTGTGATAATTTCTGTAATTTTCTAAAATAGCTTATAATCCAGCAATGTCAAGTGAAAATATTATACTAAGTACTGAATACATACTTGACTTCAGGCAAGTACTAAAAGAAAGCAGTAAAATATTGACAATAAAAACAAAGTTTCCTGCCTGTTTTGCTGCATTATTTCAATAATGGAAATCTACAAACACAAATTCATATTGATCAAGCATTTCAACCCTAAGATTTCATAAGAAACTAAAAGACTCGAAGTTTACTGATATAATAATGGAAAAGAATTGATGCATAATGTAAGTTATTTAAGATATCTGGAATGGGATTGATTTATGTGACACCATTACATCATCAACGGTCTACCCTCCAACCTTCATAATGCATATATGTGAAACAAAAAACACGGAAAAATCTCCTAATTAATACCACATTGAGTTCGAAACCAATTGTATTAACTTCAATTTGTATACTTCAAAATTTGTATACTTCAATTCAAAGTGAATCGGATATTACAAATTCATAGAGATACTGAACGAGGGGAAAACAAATTTAGAAAAATAAAAGAAATCTTACCTGGAAGTCATCTTTCCTCTGTTGTCGTCGCCTAATTAATATTTGCGAAGACATCTATTAACGCCGGCACTTTTCTTATGCGTGACTGCAGAAAACTGCTGGTTTCGCTAGCGGTAAAATAAACGAAGGGATCAAATCATCGAGTCCAGTACCGAGCTTTCGAAGCAAACCATGAAGTGCAGTACTAGCAGAGGTCAAATTCTGGTGCAAAAGACCAACACGAGCACCTCCTTCATTGTCATCATTGTCATTATCATCGTCATCTTCATCTTCATCTTCATCTTCATCTTCATCTTCATCAATGTTCAACCCTAACCCTCTTTCTCTTTCATTTTCTCTCTCTTTCACCATCTGGTGGGGTGTTTAAGGTTTGTGGGTCGGACTTGGGAGGAGAGAGGGAAACAATAATTTGGGTTGTGAAATAAGGCAAAAAAAAATAGCGGGCTTAATCGGGCTGGAGATAATGATTTGGGCCAATTTACCAATGGGAAGAATGGAGCTGAAAAATAACGACTTTTCTGATGCGGTCCACCAAACCGCATCAGATTTTAGAAAAACCGTATCAGATTTTAGAAAAACCGCATCAGATTTTTTTAATCTGATGCGGTCCACAAGAGGACCACATAAGATTGTCCTCTCATCTTTCCTTCCCATTTTTAATGTTGATTTTCGGATGCAATTTCACAAAACCGAATCTGTTATTAAGTGACATATAAGGTTTTTTCCACTAGTAAATACGCAATCTTAATGCGCTCTAATAGTGTAACTAATGATAATAATAATGAGTATTATATATTAACTATGAATATACGATCAAAATTGCATTTATATATTTTATATAAATGACTCGATTATGAAAAACATTCTGATTCGAAATAATAATAATACTTCCTCCATTCCATAATAAGTGAAACACTTCTCTCTTTTATGTGAGAGCTTTTTTAGAGAAATGTTTCACTTATTATGGAACGGAGGAAGTAATAAAATAACATAATAATAATAATAAAATAACATAATAATAACAATAACAATAATAATAGTAGTAATAATAATGGTTATAATATGCTAATTAATAAATGATAGCTATACTTAAACACTAATCATAATAATTTCAATAAAGATAACCAAAATTTAAAATTAATAAAATAATTGACTAATTGTTAAAGTTAGAAGTTACTAAACCAAAACAAAAATTAGTATGATTATAAGAATATAAGATTGACAATCATGTGATAGGTCATCAATCCATGTGTTAGGTCCTTCTCTTTTCCTATTGGCCAAAGAATAATATCATGGATAATGAATAAGAACTTGTGATTTGAGAAGGTTCAAAATCTAACCATCAATCTCTCAAACCCATTTCCCAATTCCCATTTTCCTCATCTCTCTTCCATCTCTCCTCTCTAAAACCCTAATCTCCATCTCTCTCTCATCTGCCCAACTCCTCTTCCTTCTCTCATTCTCTCTCCTTAACCTACCATCGCCTCAACCACCAAGTCCTCTTTCGCCACACTCTCAACCACCCACCTCGTTGCTCATCGAAGACTGCACCACCCCTTCCCACTCCGTCACTACTTATCGAAGACTCAAACACCATCTATCATCCTCTCGCTCGTCACTCCTCGAAGACTCTCCACAATCTCTCATCCTCACTGGGTGCTCGTCCCTCGTTGAAGACTCAACCACCATCTTCGTCGAAGATTCAGTTCGTTTAAACCTGAAGCCGCTGTGTTTTTCGCACCTTCTCGTTCAGCCCACTTGCAGGCCCAAATGCGCACCTCCCTACCTCCCTTTATCAAAGATGTTCACCAAGTTCGTCTCCACCTGCACATTCAACTTGTTGCCTCCTTCAACCTCCCCGTCTCATACCTGCCGTCTTCATCCACAAAGCTGTTTTTAATTTCTCAGTTTCGACTTTTTCTTATGGATAGTTTCAGTTTGTTAGTTTGGTGCTCTTTTTTTTTTTTTTTTTTTTTTTGTATGTTTTAGTTTTAGATCTGATGTTAGTGGTAATGGTGATATTTCTTCTTGTATTTTTTCATTTGTATGTTTTGGAATGAAGGTGATGTTAGTTTCATCTTTTGGAACAAAAATTCATAAATATGAATATGCAAAGATGCGCCAGTTTTACTTTTCGTTTTTGGATTAAGTGGATTTAATGAATGCATTCTCTAGTATGTGTGAATAATTTGGTCTCTCAAACTTTTAAATATTTTCTATGTATTTTTGTTTTTTTTTTGTTGTGATTTTGTTCTTAATTTCTATATTTATATTCAATTTTTATTGTATTTCAATATTGATTTCTTTGTGAATTTTTGATGGTATTTTTGTTATTATTTTTTTTGTAATTTTGATTTTAATTTGATTTAGTTCGTTGATTCAAGCGATATTTATTGGTTAATTTGAGTAAAGTTTTTGTTTAATTTAAGTAATTACTACATTTTGGTTTGATTTTAATAGTAATAAGTCTAATAGATTTATGTTAGTACTCCCTCCGTTTCCTAAAGATCTTCCCTCTTTCCGTTTAAGGGTGTTTCCAAAAGATCTTCCCTCTTTTGCTTTATTCCTTATTTGGCAAAACAAATTTCCCTATTTACCCTCTCATGTCACTATCATATGGTCCACCATTACATTATTAATTCAATTTTACTCCCTTTCTCTCTCCTACCTTAACCCCTTTTATTTGTTTATTTATCTTAACCCATTTCTCTCTCCTACTTTACTCACACCATGCCCCACACAACTTGATTTTCCTTGGTATCTGTAGGAACAGTAAGTGGGAAGATCTTTAGGAAACGGAGGGAGTATGTTAGTACAATAGTGTAAGAAACTTACTTTTTTCTTTTCTTAAAAATATCTATTACTAGTATTATTCAAATTTTTTAAATGTTTCACTTGTAATATTTTGAAATATATGTTATCTAAAAATATAACTCTAAATAGTACCAACTTATAAATAGTTATAAAGGAATGATATGTTATATATATAATAAAAAAAATTAATATATTTAAAAGAATTTGTAGATATAAAAACAATTGGATATTACTGAGATATAATGATTAGGAGGCATATGTGATACATTTTCCAAAATTTATTTCTTTAAATTTATCGCAATTCATTCTAATTTATGTAAACATAAAAAAGACGAGTTTCATCGATCAAGTACTAATTACAACAATTTTTACATTTGTAACTTGATCTTCTACTCATATGTTATAGATACCTTAAAGGAATATATATTATATATATTTATATGCATATTCATCTAGCAAAAATATATACAAACTTAAATGATTTTGTAAATATAGAATAACAATTGAATTTTAATAATTTGGTGGGGTTTAGTTGTCCAAATAGGTTGGTTTAAACAATTAGATCAAATAAAGCAGATTGGATTTATCTAGTTACCATGAATTATGGTTGAATTTTGGGGTGGTCATAAGCAAATCGGGTATTTACAAGGTCTAGTCAAATTTTGATTAAAATCTGATTGCTATTGGGTTACGATTAGCTTCATGTTTGAATGCAAGTCTGTGTGGTTAGGTTAGAATATGATCTTGCCAGGTGCCGACTAGGTCTGAGTAATTCTAAGTCAGGTTTCGATCAGATATGAAAACTGACTCTTACAATAGCTATGGCAGATTCATGGAGTTGACTGAAACTATAAATGGACTTTGGAATGGGAATTGGAAAATTGTACAAAATAAAATATGAACTTTGTTTATGCCTAATTCTGCACAGGCAAAATTTAGCTGAGGATCTACAGCTAATTAAGATTTAGCTAGCAACAGGAAGGGTGGCTAGCTGCAAAATAAATAACGCAATGAAAACGAGAGACCAAAGATGGTGACGCGGAAAACCCTAGGAAAAAGGGTGAAAAATCGCGGGTCGAAATGAGTCCACCAATCCACTATATCAGAGAGTTACAGCTTAGACTAAGTACTTTTTGAATGTTGTAGATAGCAAAAATATAATGAATGTAAATGATTTGAGCTTGTGTTTTTATTAGATGATTTCTTCCCCCTATTTATACAAATGAATTTCTACTTAACGTTGCTTAATCTACCCGTTGATAACTGATTCCTATTCTTCCGCCATTATCTCCTAAAATCGAAGGAGTGACTCCTTTTTCTGCTCAACCATGAGTCTCGTCCTATTTTTAGGTAGGAGCTACTGTGGCAATATCTCTTTGACTGAGTCTTACTTAATGAACACACGCTTTTTCTGAAATATATTCTGGATCTTCTGGATGCTCCCAATTGCTGCTACCTGACTCTTCTTAGCTGTCCTTCAAATAACTGTGCCAGATGTCCTACCTGTGTTTTCCAGCTTAAGCAAATATTAGGACATAACAATTGCCCCTAACTTGTGATTCCAACCTAGGCGCAACTCAGTTAATTCACAAGTTACCAAAAGAAGAAAAACACTTCAGTAAATTAGTAGCAAAAAATATCAGTTCATGAGAAAAATTAAGATAAAACTCTTATGCTTGCAAAATATATCTCTTTGCCCCAAGTGATAAGAAATTTTACCTTGGGATGATATCTCTTTTAAGGAGATAAGTTTCTTTTACCTGATGTGGCGCAAGTGGCGAAAAGATAAACTCTTAGGCCTATTAAATTTTTATCCGTTAGAAATTTATGCCGTTGTACTCCAAGTATTTAAGGCTTCCTAATTGACATTGAAACGCTACACTTCTCTTGCTTCTTGAAACTTCTCCCCCAGGTAAAATTCTACTTTCCTTTCTTTTAATTTTCGAAGTATTCTGCGATTCACCTTTAGATGGGTAAAGCAATAGAAGATGTTTCTTCCTCCATTGTCGCTCAAGACATCGAGGGACTCAAAAGATTGGGGAATTTCCCTAATTGCGCCCAGATTATAATCCCTTCTCCCACATGCAGACCTGAAACCTGCTCGGAACGAAGATTACATATGTTTCTAGGAACATTCTTTCCTTCTAGGTTACAACTATAATTTTTTGCCTCTTACTCAATCTTTTATGGAGGTTCTTCACCTTTCCCCTGGTCAGCTAATGTCAGCCCTTTGGAAGACCTGCTCAGTCACAGATTCTATCACCAACACATGGGAACCTCCGTTTTTTTTGAATGAGCTTCTAACAACTTACAGTGTTAGGAAGTCATCTATAGGGAAGATTACCCTTAGGGCTAAGGCACCCCATCCCCCGCTGATAGATGGGATTGTTGCTTCTGATTTTGTATGGAAGACTAGATATTTCTTCGTAGTGAAAGCTTCGCTGGGCGAAGCTGGGAATTTTCTTATTGAGGGATGGTCTAACAAAGGTATATTTTCGTTCGATTTTCTTTTATTCCTAAAAATGAATTAACTATGTTCTTACCTTGTTTTCTTTGCAGGACTTGGTGCAATAGTTTCGCAAATCCCTGAACAAGCTGAAAGGTTAGCTGGATTATTCAAGCTGCCCCTTGAAGACCGTACTTACCTTACTCCTGCTGAGATTATACCTCTAGATTCCAAAGTCTCGTCCCGCACAGATTCAATGTCTTCAGGTAAACATTTATTATGAATTCGCTTTCTAGTTTTGGGCATTACTCCGATCTCTGGTTGACCTAGATATTTCATACAACGCAAATCAGATCCAGCAACCTCTCTGATGAAGATGCCATGGACAGACTTAAGAATAGGAAAAGATCAGCAGCCTCATCTAGCCAATCGCATTCTGAAAAACCACCTCAGAAACACCTACACTAATCTACTACTCCAGCTATCATCAACATCCCAGCTGAGGCTTCCAAGGTTGATAGGGATGAATTCATTGTGAGCTTACCTACTGAATTCTTAGCCGAAGAAGGTTTAGAAGGTGGGATCTGGCCCTCAGCTGAAAATCTTCTTTTCTTGACTGCGCATAAGAGGCTTAAGGGGTAAGACCCGGAGGTTACCTTGAATCACGCAGTACAATTGTCACTGTAGGTAAGCCATGACTTGTTGACTATTTTTTGGGCAGACGTCAGGTTACAACGTTTGTATTACTAATCATGCTTTGTTTCAATGTATATCAGGCTGCTCAAAACTGTCTTGCTGCTCAGGACAGCTTACAGAGTGTAGCTTCCCTTTCTGCTAAGGTGACCCGCCTCCAATAAGAGAATCTAAGCCTTGAAGTAGATCTTGAGAGAGATAAGAAGGCAAAGCTAGATGCTGAAGATAAGCTGACTACAGAGGTGCGTCTTATTGAGAAGGAGAGGCTGGATAAGGACCAGAAGGTGGCCACAGCTGAGAAGGAAGTGAAAGATGCTAAGGAGGAAATTGAACGCCTCAAGGAAGAACTGGCAGCAGCTCAGAATACTATCAAAGATGCTGACGAAAGAGTCATGGACGTCCAAGCTGAGGCGAATATCATTGAAACTGCTAAGCTGGCATATTTAATACGCTTTAAGAAGCTGGATGACAAAGGCATCAATTCCTACATTGATAGGTATCAGAAGTTGGATTCCATGGCAGCTTGGAAACCTTAACTGCCGGTGGCAAGTCAACTGATGCTGAAGCTTCAACGGCGGAACCTCCAGATGCAGCTGCCTAGCTGCAAGGTGACAAGAACAAGGTCGCTGGAGATGATGCTAGCGTAGTTTCTTAGTTATTTTCTGCAGATATCTTTCATTTGTTTTGAACAATTTTTACCGTTACCTATGGTGGTAAAGTGTTCTTGTAGGAACAAGCTTGCTTTTGAACTTTTGACTTTTGACTAGAAGAAATAACTCTTTTGCATGCATATTCATATTGTTAGCTTTGCTAGAATTATTACTTAGTGTACTCGAGTTTTACTTTAGTTGGGCCCGTTTCCTTGGTGCTACGACCATACAGCTAAATCCAGGTGCTTCAACCTTTAGCTTGTGACTAGGTGCTGCAACCTTCTTGCGCTATCTGCACGTGGGTAAAACCAGGGTTGGCCATTGGTATGACTAACGGCCCTCCGATGCTTAAGTCAGTATTTTTCTTACAAAATATATAAGCATAAATTCATAAGTGTAGAAGGATTATGCTTACCTGGTGGACCAATGTCCCAGCTGGGAACTCTGGTTACCTTTGCTTGATATTCTGGCGTTTGCGGCCGGTAGATAACCTGGTTCTCGCCCCAGGTTAAAAATAGTATAACTTGAGGTGAGAAACATTCCAGCTTCCAGGTATCGTTTTTCCTTCCTTAGTGACTAGGCGATAAGCACCCTTTCCAACTACTTGGTCAATTAGGTAAGGACCTTCCCAGCTGATTCCTAGCTTGCCTGCATTCAGTTCTTGGGTGTTCTGGAATACCTTTCTAAGAGCCCAGTCTCCCACCTTAAACACTTTGGCTTTTACGTTTTTATTGAAGCTGTGAGCCACTACCTGCTACGTAAGCAGCCATTCTTACCAGCGCGTTGTCTCTTAGCTCCTCAATAGTGTGAAGGTCATAACTAAGCTCGTCATTGTTGGCTTCTGGAGTCAGCAGGCCATACCTAGCTGTGGTAATAGTCACTTCTGCAGGTAACACAGCTTCGCAGCCATACACGAGGGAAAAGGGAGTCCTTCCTGTTGCGCCTCTTGGTGTTGTTCTGTTGGCCCATAGTACTTTAGGTAACTCTTCTACCCATTTTCCTTTCTTGGCTTTTAATCGTCTCTTGATACCATTGATGACCTTATTACTGGACTTAGCTTGCCCATTTGCTTGTGGGTACCTGGGTGTCAAGGTTACCAGGTTGATGTTACACTCATGGCAAAACTGCCTCATTTTATCACTTATAAACTGTGATCCATTATCACAGGTGATCTCACTTGGCTTTAGTGTGTAAAAAAGCTATTACTTCTTTGTCTCTTACCTGCTGGTATGCCCCTGCTTCAATCCATTTAAAGAAGTAGTCTGTTAATGCTTGCATAAAGACCTTTTGTCCTGGGGCGTCAGGTAATTTTCCCATGATGTCCATGCCCCACCTCATGAAAGGCTAGGGAGTTAAGGTGGGATGTAATACCTCAACTGGTTGATGGGACATATCTGCATGCTTTTGGCAGCTTTCGCACTTATGCACGTACCTCTTTGCGTCCAGGCGCATTGTTGGCCAATAGTACCCGTAAGCTAGAATCTTGTTTGACAAGATTCATCCTGCTGCGTGGGATCCACATTCTCCTTCATGAAATTCTTTGAGCGTGGACTTCCATTGGTATTTCTCTAAGCATCTTTGCAGCAAGTCATGGCTGACATAAGCTCGTTTGAATAGAATACCGGAGATGACATGATACCTAGTAGCTTTCATTCTCAATTTTCT
The DNA here is from genome assembly GCF_026745355.1 of Beta vulgaris subsp. vulgaris. Classification (NCBI taxonomy): domain Eukaryota; kingdom Viridiplantae; phylum Streptophyta; class Magnoliopsida; order Caryophyllales; family Amaranthaceae; genus Beta; species Beta vulgaris. Next base: position 14,228,404 of record NC_079209.1, read on the forward strand.
AGCTTCCAGCTTGTATTCTAGTAGGATACCTTTTTCCAAGTATTCGAGTATTGGCTGGGTCCAGCTGGCACTTTCTTCACTGCTATCATCATGTCGCGTAGCGTTTACCTGCTTGGTGATAGCTGGCTCTGCTAAGTGAGCTATTGGTATTGACTTGAAGTTGCATTTTCTGAGCGCTGATCCCAGGTTGGCTAGGGCGTCGACTTTGGTATTCTGGTCCCTTGGAATCTGCCTTAAGTTGAACTCTTTGAATAACTAGGCTTTTTCTTTGAGCAAGTCCAGGTACGACGCCGTTTTGGAATCCTTGGTCGCGTACTCTCCTTTTACCTGGCTTACTATTAGTAGTGAATCACTAAACACATGTAAGTTATTAGCTTTTAAATCATACGCTAATATCATGCCTGCAATTAAAGCTTCGTACTCAGCTTCATTGTTAGTAGCTTTAAAATCACAACATATAGCATGCAATATCATGTCTCCTTGTGGCGACTTTAGGACTATACCCAAGCCAGCCCATCTAAAATATGAGGATCCGTCCACATACAACTGCCAGGTTCCAGACTTACCTACTTGGTTGATGTGACGCACTTCCTCTTCATCTGCGGCTGCTAGGTCAGGATTGAAGTCTGCCACAAAGTCAGCTAAAGCTTCGGATTTTATAGTTGTTCTAGGTAAGTACTTGATGTCGTGTGCGCTTAAGGATATAGCCCATTTGGCCATTCTCCCTGAGCACTCTGGCTTTCTCAGTACAGCTTTAATAGGGTAATTAGTCATAACATGAATAAGATGAGATTCAAAGTAATGTCTCAGCTTGCGTGATGCCATATATAAAGCTAACACTAACTTTTCTAGTGATGTGTACCTGATTTCGGCATCCAACAAGGATTTACTTACGTAATACACTTGAAGTTGTTGGCTTTCAGCTTCCCTAGATAGCACTGCACAAACTGCTTTGCTGCCGACAACTAGATAAAGCTGAAGCGTCTAACCTGCAGCTGGCTTCGAGAGCAATGGCGGTTGGGCCAAGTAAGTTTTCAGATTTTGCAATGCAGCTTCATGTTCGGTCGTCCAGTCGAAACCATTGTTCTTCATCACCACGTGGTAGAATAGATGGCACTTTTCGGAAGATCTAGATATGAACCGGTTGAACGCAGCTACTCTTCTTGTCAGCTTCTGGACTTCTTTTAAGTTTCGGGGCGATTGGATGTTAATTAGTGCTTGCACTTGGCAGGGACTAGCTTTTATGCCTCGCTGGGTGACAATGTACCCCAGAAAACTTTCCTGCAGGTACCTCAAAAGAACATTTGGTGGGCTTAAGTTTCATTCCATACCTTTTTAGGACCTCGAAAGTATCTTGCATTTGGGCAACATGATCTTCAGCTTGCTTTGTTTTTACTAGCATATCGTCTATGTAGACTTCCATTGTATCTCCCAGCTGCTTCTCGAACATTTTGTTAACTAGTCGCTGGTAGGTGGCACCTGCATTTTTGAATCCAAAAGGCATCACTTTATAGTAATATATACCTCTTTCTGTCATGAATGTTGTCTTCTCTTGGTCTTCCGGATCCGTTAGTATCTTATTGTAGCCAGAATATGCATCTAGGAAAGTTAATCTCTCGTGCCTAGTTGTCGCGTCCACCAATGCATCAATATGTGGTAGCGGGAAAGGATCATATGGGCATGCCTTGTTGAGGTCGGTGAAATCAATACATACTCGCCATTTGCCGTTCTTTTTACCAACGACCACCACATTTGCTAGCCAATCTGGGTACTTGACTTCCCTGATCTTTCCATCTTTTAGTGACTTCTCTACTTCTTCGTTGACTATCAGGTTCCTTTCTGGTGCGAATTTCCTCCTTTTTTGCTTAATAGGCTTGGAGTTGGGGTCGACGTTCAATTTATGAGTGATGATGTCAGGTTCGATGCCTACCATATCTTCATGGCTCCATACGAAACAGCTTATGTTTTTTCTTAGGAACTCAATGATCCGCTCTCTTTCTTCAGCTGGTAGGGATGCCCCAATCTGAACGGTCTGTTCTGGCCTTGCTGGGTCCAGCACTACCTCATCTACATCTTGCTCTATGGGCTTGGCGGGTGCTAGACCTTGCTGTAATTGCTAGCTGGCTTCTTTCTTTGCTTTGAGGGATATGCTATAACATTCTCTTGCCAGCTTCCGGTCGCCTTTGATTTCTTGTACTCCCCATTTGGTAGGGAATTTGATAGTCTGATGATATGTGGATGGCACAGCTCGCATGTGGTGAATTAATCCATGGCGTCCCCATGATGATGTTGTATGCCGAGGGACAATCTACCACACTGAATTTTGTCTGCAGGTTGACTCCTTTTGCGTAGGTGGGCAATTTGATTTCTCCGAGCGTTCTAGCTGGCTCGCCATTGAATCCGTATAGGATGGTTGCCCTTTTGATGATATCAGCTTCCTGCAGTCCCATACTTTCAAGGGCATTTCTGAACATGATGTTAGCTGAGCTGCCGTTATCTATCAACACTCTCATAATTAGACAGTTGCTGACGGTGAGGGACACGACAAGGCCGTCATGATGATCAGCTTCTTCATCTCCATCCTCCTCGTCAAAGCTGATGGTCATAATTCTGAGCTTCTTTTCCTCTGCATTTATGTATTGCTTTGGTACAGCTTTGGAGCCTTCTTGGGCGAATCTTTTAGCTGCAGAGTAAGTTAGTCCACATATTTTCGATCCACCAGAGATAGAATTAATTACCTTATCATGTGTAGGCTCAGGTGGAGGACATGACTGATCTGGCTAGGGCCAGACTTATCTCCCTGCTGCCCTTTCTTTCCCATGAGGTGCTCTATGTAACCTTTCTTCAGCAACCAGGCCACTTCTTTCTTGAGGGCGTTGGAGTCCTCCGTACGATAACCATGGTCGCCATGGTAACTGCATCACTTGGTGGTGTACTTTTCGCTATCTGGCCTATCGCTCTTGTGTGGCCATCTGGTTATTGTTCCCAACTTTTCAAGCGAGTTCACTATGCCTCATGCGTCCACGTTAAAGCAATAGGAAACAATAGATGGATAATCATTCTCAGCTGACTTACCTGTGGCCTTATTGGCTACGTTGTTGGTTTCGCGCTTTTGATAAGGTTGGTGACGCCAATCGTTCTTTTTTTGGCTTTGGGCCTTGCGGTCATAGCTAGACTCACATCCATATCTAGACACTTCGTCTTCTTTGACGCGGATTTCGGACATGGCTCTGGCCCTAACTTCCTCGAAGGTGCTACAGGGGTACTTGTTAGCTCATAATATAGCCTGGATATGTATGTTAAACCCCTTACTTCTTAATGCTTCAATGGTAGTAGGAATGTCGAGGCTTTTGACTGATATCATTTCCTTGTTGAATCGGTCCAGGTACTGCCTCACAGCTTCGTTTGTTTTCTGAGTGATCCGGTACAGGCCGCCTGTGTGTTTCTCCAGGACCCTGCCGCTAGCAAATTGCAGATAAAACTTGTTAATCAAAGCAGCAAAATTTGGGATATTACCTGATTTTAGGCTGATCAACCATTGTAGAGCTGGTCCAGATAAGGTGGCTCCAAACGATTTGCACATAGTTGCCTCTAGGCGGTGCTCAGGAATGGATAAGGTCCACATGTTCTACTTGTACTGCGCCACATGATCATAGGGGTCTGCAGCTCCATCATACAACTTATGAGGTTGGGATACATTGATCTTTTTGGGGATCCTGGCTCTTGTGATTTCATTAACGAAGGGGAACTGCACATAGCCGTTGGGGGATTCTTCAGCCATAGTAGTTGGTGCTCCAGGTAGCTTCGCCAGCATACGGAGTATCTTCCTATTCTGAGACTCCAGGAGCGCCATCTTCTTAACGGCAGGATCTGTTTCCTCTTCCTCCTCGTCGGACCTGGCCTCGTTCCCTTCGTCTTTGCTGGTGCTGGAATCGTTGAGATTGAGGTTCCGGGGGATCAATCCTTGGGCGCCTTGCTGCTTTTGACGGACTCCAGCTCTTTCCTGAGATTATCAATAGTTTGCTGAGATTCGGATTTAACGCGGCGAAGATCTTCCTGAGCTTTCAGCAAAGCGGCTTTCATCATTTCGACAGAATCATCAACCATTTTTTTTTTAATGATATGCGTATATTTTCTTTTTGAGATTTTTGTGGAAATTTAGCTGTAGAGCCCCACGATGGGCGCCAAACTGTTTATGCTAAATTCTGCACAGGCAAAACTTAGCTGAGGATCAACAGCTAATTAAGATTTAGCTAGCAACAGGAAGGGTGGCTAGCTGCAAAATAAATAACGCAATGAAAACAAGACACCAAAGATGGTGACACAGAAAACCCCATGAATAAGAGTGAAAAACCGCGGGTGGAAATGAGTCCACCAATCCACTATATCAGAGAGTTACATCTTAGACTTAGTACTTTTTGAATGTTGTAGATAGCAAAAATATAATGAATGTAAATGATCTGAACTTATGTTTTTCTTAGATGATTTCTTCCCCCTATTTATACAAATGAATTTCTACTTAACGTTGCTTAATCTACCCGTTGATAACTGATTCCTATTCTTCCGCCATTATCTCCTAAAATCGAGGGAGCGACTCCTTTTTCTGCTCAACCATGAGTCTTGTCCTATTTTTTAGGCAGGAGCTACTGTGGCAATATCTCTTTGACCGATTCTTACTTAATGAACACACGCTTAGTCTGAAATATCTTCTGGATGCTCCCAATTGCTGCTACCTGACTCTTCTTAGCTTTCCTTCAGATAACTGTGTCAGATGTCCTACATGCATTTTCCAGCTTAAGCAAATATTAGGACATAACAAACTTTAAGTTTCCAAGAGGCTTCATTGTCTCCTAGTGAACTCTTAAAAGCTCAACAAAACACTCATCAATATTAAAAAAATTGCCATCTTTTATTTTCTGTAATTTTCAATCCAAAGTGTATTATAAGTTTCTAATCATCTCTATTAATCTACCATGACTATGTAAGTTCATAGCAGACGCTAGATCAATATATTACATCTGACATAAAACACATGACTTTTAAGTTTCAACCGTCTTTAATACCAAATTCTAGCATTTTAACAAGCAACACATGTATGTATGCATAAATTTTAATTTGGTGGGTGGAAGCCTAAATTGGAGGATACTTACCTTGCTCCACCCTCAAATGGAACCTTGTAGGACTTATTCGAAAGTTTGAACAACCCTATGAAGTTTTTAACAAAATCAGGGGAGATATATTTCCATAAAAGTGCATCAAGTTGTGATATATTTCCTATATCAGTTCAATGTGAACCTGAAGATTACTTTTGAACAAGTAATATTAAAAAATGATTTCGATGGAAAAATCGACATAACCCTAGCTGAGGCTCTATATAAGGAGCCTCTGATCCCTTGTTTTGCTTTCATCCTGCAACAAAAACAATTATTCCTCACAATCACACTGTCACACTAGTGTAGGGGCAAGAAAACTCTGTGAGGGACCTAAAAGAGAGAAAAAGAGGAAATCACATTCCCACAATGCGGAAGAGGAAGAGAAAATGGTTGATTCAGAGTGGTATTGTTACCGCAATATTCATCAAGTCAGTGACTCACCTGATGTTATAGTAATCTAGCAATCCTTTCTGTAATTAAGGTATCTTTCTGTCCAATATGTGATATTTGCCTCGAAATTTTTTAAAAAATCTCTGTTTTTTTCCCAGGTGTACATAAGTTATTGCTCTAGAAGACCTTTTGGCTTTCGTACCTCTATATTTTGTGTGCGGTGTTGAATTCGCACGGCAAATTCTTGAGTCCGTCTTTGGTGAGACGGTCTCATGTCAGTGTTAACGTGAGACTGCTGATGTCATGCTGACATCATGTACGTGTATCAAACCAGCAGTAAATTAGTTAAGTGCTTGCACTTATTAGTTATGCTAGCGTTAAATTGCTTCTAAATGAATTAGTTAAGCGCTGAATTATATATTAGTTAAACGCTGACGTATTTTAGTTAAGCACTCAAGTATATTAGTTATTATATCAGAAAAAATACTTAGACCAGCCTGTAAAGCGCTTGGGCTAGACGCCAATACATGCTTATTTTGACAGGTCTCACGTTAAGACTAACGTGAGACCGTCTTTTATAAGACTTTGTGCAAATTCTTTCACATATAAAGGATTAATGCAAATTAATTTTTTCAATCGACTTATCTTGTTAGTAAGAGATATTTCAATAAATTAAATGAAATTTTGCAACTTATGTAATTTATATGTTTATTGCAGCACCTGGGCTGAAGAGCTCTGTAATATGCAAGAAGGGTGCTAAGGAGACTGCCCTTGGGCTTAGGAAGCTAGACTAAATGTGGTTTACGCTTTCTCTGCGGTCGGCCCATCCGCAATTCTGTCCAATACTGCAGCTTCTTTGCCATTTCAGCCGTGCTGTGTTTTACAGTTGCCAGTAATTACAAGGGAAAAGCTTGCACAATTATACAATATAGACGATCTCCTTTCTTCTTACGCACGTTATCATTGGAGTACGTCAAACTTAGTTCATCAGATATGAACAATAGCACCAGCCTAATAATTCTTTTTGCAAATGTAATCCAACAAGAAATTCACTGTTAGAGCTAATAGTTCAGATCAAAGAAAGTATTTCCCAGTAATCAAATTGTTAGGTCTTGCTAGTTGCAGCGAAACTCAAGCTCACCTTTTATTATTGTGGTCAATGAGACTAGTATCCTTCATGGATCATCATAGCAATATAGCATAATATTGAGTTTGAACAAATGAACTTTGATACCAACCTTACCCACCTGAAGAATTAGAAATGTTGTGCCATTTAATTTACAGTTTTTACATTTGCCTTTATTTTGCATAGATTCATCTTTATTCAGTGTGTTACACCCTTTCTTCTGCAACATGCTTGAGTAAGTAATTATCGAGTAATATAAACACCTGAAATTGAGTGCCTAAGGTGTTACTAGCTAGTCTTTAAAATGGCTCAATTAAAATGGTCTTGTCTAAAGCTACCGGATCACATTGGAGTACTGATTTTCGGCTGATTTGGCTTTAGGATTCACATAACCTTTTGGCAGTATTTGTTTAGCAACGTAACCTAGACGCAATGTATTTAATTGATTGACTGATCTTGGCTACTGGCTAGGATACTAGCAGATGTACAGGCATAGGCTAGGATTGGAGACTAGGATCTTTCCGCAAATATAACCTTGTTGCAAAGTCACATACTAAGTTGATCAGTTCCTTGGAGATAACATGAAAACAAGTGAAAACCATTGTTGAAACCTGAAACAACCTTGAAATCTCACTATCTCAGCAAAAAGACAAGATTGAGGGGGAAAAAAATGAAGTGTTTTCTTTTTTTTTTTTTTTGGTAAAAATGTAAGAAATATTATTACCAAAAAGCATCAAAGCTCGAGCTTACACCAAAGTATTACAGCAAGTCAGCAACAACCAAAAACAACCAGATACATCAAAACAAAACAACACAATCCAGCCAAACAACTGAGCTTAGCAGCACAAAAAAAAAAAACTAGTTCCACCAGGCGTTATCCCCTGCTAACTCAGGAAACCAAAGCTTTTCGCTGTTACTCCATTCACGGGACATCTTCCCCTTGACATGAATATACACATCAAACTGAATTTGCTTAATAACAAACTCAAGCCTCCACACAACATTCTCGCATAAAGTATGGTTCCTAGTTTTCCAGATTTGATAAGCAGTAGCAGTAAGACAAGCATAAGGAGTTAAGTACATAGGAGGGTACTCAACTTTGCTAAAAGTTCCAGTTAAGGTACTGAACTTTCAAAAGTTCCAGTTAAGGTACTGAAATTGGATGGCCGTTACTTTTGGGTGAATTTCTGTCAAATGCACCGTTTGGTACATTTTCCTAGGCGCGTGTGCAACACGAAACGCCACCTAATGATTACTTTTAATGAGGCGGTTTATTTCGCGGGTATTTATCTCAACTCTCTGTATTCATTGTCTTTATTTACTTTCCTTCTCTCACTGTTCATATTTACTTTCCTTCTTTCACTCTCCTTATTCAAATCACTGCAACTCTTTGTCCTCTTCATTTACGCCATTTATAATCATAGTATGTGGCCAACACCAAAACCTCCAAAATTCCCAAGAATTACAGAGACTTCAGAAGAAGGTATATTCTTCTTCATTTACTCCTTTTTTTTGTACAGAACTTCATTTACTCCTTTTTTTTTTTACAGAACTTCATTTATTTCTTTTGTTTTCCTTTTTAGTACTTTTTGGTTACCTTTTTGGTTGTTGTGTGTAACTGGAGCAAAAAGGTATTTTTGGTTGTTTTCTTGTTTAAAAAGGCGATTTTTGGAACTAGTTTAAGTTGTTTTTTGTTGGATTTGTTTGTTGCATGTTGATGACGCTTAGGGTTTGATGTTTAGTAAAATAATTTTTTTTTGTAATTGGGATTTGGGTTTTGCAGATTGTGTGATTGTGAATTGTTTATGAAGTTTAATTGTTAAACTTAAAGTATAATTTATACAGATTAGGGTTAAGTGAAATTTTATTAATTTTTTATGTTTCTGTTAATGACTAGGTATGGAAGCTTTTACCCATGCACACCCTCTTTGTTCGAATCAAGATATCCTAGTGACCCACATTTTCTCTAGGGTAAGGTGGGAGGATCAGTACAAGCTTGAGCTGACTTGTAAGAAATGGAGGCTTTGGTGGAGACTCAGAACTTATGGGAGTAGTCATTATTTCTGGCTTAATGATCGTAGGCACATTGAGAAGTGGATAATAGATGATATTATCTACAACAATGGGAGGACCTCCATGCTTGGATCAACAAGGACATGACTCAGTACTTTGATGGGTTTCCATGGTTGTTCAAAGAGGATTGAAGATGAAGGATGTTGGTGTTTTTTTTTTTGGGTTGGGTTAGGTTTGTTTTGCCTCTGTCATAGCAGTAGGAGGGGTAGAATGTGACAGCCACTGGCTTTATTTAGGGTGGTTGTCACTGCTATGACAGATTTGTTTTGTTGTTTATGAATGCAAGCTCCAAAAAAACTTTAATATGTTCTGTAATTGGTTGGAGCTTGCCAATTTTTGTACTTGTTAGTATATAAATATATATGAATGGTTTTATGGATCCTACAATATCATTGGTGTTCTTCCATTCCTTGCACTTACTTTAGTATATAAATTTTTGTATGACAGATTTTATGGAAATAAAACCTTGCATAAGTGTGCACCATGGTGGAGAGTGGTTTGTACATGGTGACATTAGATACGAAGGTGGTCAAGTAAGTGTGTTTGAAAACTTACCTGATAATGTTGATGCTTCATATGTAAAACAAATCATAGACAACTTGGGTTATAATAACATCATTAAGCTGCATTTTGTTGATCCTAGGAAAGACTTTAGTACTGGTATTAGATTCTTGGGCTATGCTAAGCAATTATTTGATCCATTTTTAGCACTACTTTTACAATACAAGCTTGTACATGTGTACACAGAACATGCAATAGTTAGGCCATTTGGGGTGGGTAATGGATGGAGTGGAGTTGGGTCAATTCATTGTGGTGAAGGGTCCTTTGTGCAATTGTTGTTGTGATGGAGATGAGGCATTGGTCCCTGAAAATACTGGCCATACTAGACCCCAAACCCATGTAGATATAGACTATGATACAGAAGGCACAGATGAGGATGATGATGAATTAGTTAGTGCCAGGACCAAAGTCAGTGATGAAAAGAAAAAACAACAGTCTTATGATGAAGAAATAGAGATGTTAAAAAGAGTATCTGAACTAAGGGATTAGGAGAAAATCTGTTTGATGGTGACTTTGAAGGTGATACTGATCTTGACAGTCATAGTGAAGATGAAGATGAGGAGTATGGGTACTTAGAAGCTGCACCTTCAAAAAAAATAACAGCCAGTTGCAGCAAAGGGGTAGATGGAGAGGATGTTGGAGTTGAGTGTAAGTTTTTTGTAGGACAACAGTTTGAGAATGCAAAGACTTTCAGAAAAGCATTAATTGACTACTCAATTGAGATTGGGAGAGAACTACCATTCACTAGGAATGACCCCAACAGGGTAGGTGCTAGATGCATGAACAAGGAAAAAGGATGTCCTTGGAGAATTTGGGCTTCAATGGAGAAGTTTAAGAGAAACTTTATGGTGAAAACATTGGTGCCCAAGCACACTTGTGGAAGAGCCCCTAAAAACAGAAACATGACAGCTACTTGGATTGCTCAAAATTACAAGAGCAAGTTCAAAATAAATCCTTATCTGAGGCTACAAGATATAATAGAGACAGTCTGGCTAGAGTGGGGGATTAGGGTCAGCAGAGGTGTAGCTTACAGAGCTCGGAGGAGGGGCAAAGTTTGATTGTAGGGGAGTATATGGAGCAATATACCTTGCTGCCAAGGTATGCTGCAGAGATAAAAAAAAGTAACCCGGTAATACAGTGATAATTAAGATGGATGGAAATATTTTTGAAAGAATGTACATTTGTTTTGAGGCACTGAAAAAGGGGTTCATAGCTGGATGTAGGCCTTTTATATCTCTTGATGGATGTTTCTTAAAAGGACCCTATGGTGGACAACTTTTAGTTGCTGTTGGGAGGGATGGGAACAACCAAATGTTCCAATTGCATGGGCAGTAGTAGAGGTTGAATCAACTTCTAGTTGGACATGGTTTTTGACATTTTTAGGGGAGGATTTATTATCAAATGAAGGTGCTGGTTACACTTTCATGTCTGATCAGCAGAAAGGTTTATTGAAGGCTGTGTCAGATGTGTTTCCCCAAGCTGAGAGTAGGGTATGTGCAAGGCATGTTTATTGTAACTTCAGAGGGGTGTTTGGTGGTGGCTTAGAGTATAGGAAGCAGTTCTGGATCATGGCTAAGAGCACCACAGAAAATGAATTTTTCCTTAACTTAGAGAGATGAGGATAATATCTAATGCAGCTGCTGATGATCCCTAAATAGGAACTACAAGAAATGGTGTAGAGCCTTCTACACTCCTCTATCTTGTTGTGATAGTGTGGATAACAACATGAGTGAGGTTTTCAATGCCTACATATTGAACTCAAGGCATAAACCTAAATTACTATGTTGGAAGACATCAGGGAGGGGATAATGGAGAGGCTACACAAGAAGAGGGATCAAATAGGGAAGAAAGAGATGCTGTTGTGTCCAAGAATACAACAGCAAGTTGAGAAGCACAAGATTGGTGCTAGGGGATGGAATGCATTCTGGGATGGGGGTTCTGTTATGGGGTGAGGGAAGGGACAACACAAACAAAATATGTTGTGAATTTGGAAGCTAGAACTGCAGTGTAATGCATGGCAAATAAGTGGGATTCCATGCAAACATGCAGTGGTTGCAATTTGGAACAAAGTTGATCAACCAGAACATTATGTTAACCCATTCTTCACCAAATCAGTGTATTTGAAGGCATATGACTACTTGTTGGAGCCTATAAATGGAGCAGAAGAGTGGCCTAGTTCAGAAACTTTGGTAAATGCACCAAAACTCAAGAAAGTGCACAATAGGCGCCAAGTGAAGAGAAGGAAGGCAGCTGGAGAAGTTACAAGTTCAGGGAAATTGAAAAAAACAGGCTCAGTAATGACATGCAGCCTATGTGGTGTTCAAGGGCATAACAAGAGAGGTTGCAAGAATGTACCTACAGAGTCTGTGCGCATGGGTGCAAGTGAGTCAACTAGTAGCCGTGCACAGAATGTACTTCCATGCACCATAGAGGTGTAGGTGTATACACCTACCCAAGTGGCTACCAAAGAGTTGCTACTCTCAACCACAGCAGCCACCACGACAGCAGCCACCACAGCACCACCACAGCAACAGCAGCCACCACAACAGCCACCTACTCAACCCCTCAATCACACAATCCCACAAAGAAGAGTAGCATGTTATTCAGATTATGAGGGTGAGCAGACCATATATTCATTCAGCCAAGAATACTCATTTAGCCAGTCACAACCAGGGGGTTCACAAGCTTCACAAACAATAACTAGCCAAGCCTTACAGGTATGTGATTTGATTGAATTAGCTAACATTTTCTTAACTTATAATCTGCACATGTATTCTGAATTAGTTTGTTATATATATTCAGGACCTAGCAATGGCTAGAAGGATGCAAAGGAGAAAATAGTTGAAAGGTAACTTATATTTAATTAATAATATGCTACTACATGCCTTGATATAGTAATTAGAGTCCTAAATAAACCCCTTACATAGTTATATATTGTACCATAAACAAACAAGAACAACAAGGAGTACACAAATCCAAGCCCTAACACACATAAATCCACCCTTCTTCATTTTCAGCATGATATATTTTGATTCAATCTTCCTTGCCTTCTCATTTCTGTCTTCAAATTGTGCCTCAGCAACATCACTTCCCTTCTAAGCTCCTGCTTCTCCTCCATTAACCCCAAAATCACATTTTTTTGCCACTCTATAGGCTCTTCAACATCACACCATTTGAATAACTTGCACCCCCTTGTATCAGTCTCAGCATCGTAGTCAGGGCATGCTACAAACCTTCTACCAGGGTTGTCCCTTGTCCAGGCTCTGATTTTGGTTACAACAAACCCACAATGACATCTTTTGGGAATGGGGGCATGGAACCACCATAGCTATTTCTTGACATTATGCTGCCTAGGTGAACAAAATACTATGAATTAAAATTCATATTGGTAAAAAAGGGCAAAAAATTAACATTAGGTTTAATTTTCATTAATGCAGTTGCTTTGTACCTGATTAATGGAAGGTGATGAAGTTGATTTTTTTTTGCTGCTGATGGAAGAACACCAATATCAGAAATTTTTCGTGTTGTGGAAGTTCTTATTTTTTGCTGCTCCTGATTTCTTGAGAGAGATGATTTTTTGAATGTTAATATATCTGTTAATATGGTTCAGTTTTAAATAATATGTTCATTTGTTACCGTTGAAGAATTTCGCTGGCTTTTTTGAATTAAAGGGTACTGAATTAACTGTCATTTTGTATTTTAGTGCCACGTCACCATGTATTTATTGCCATGTCACATTTTGTACCTGATTAACGGCAACAAGCAAAGTTTAGTCCCTTAGACTAACGGCCGTCCAATTTGAGTACCTTAACTGGTACAAATGAAAGTTCAGTACCTTAACTGGAACTTTCATCAAAGTTGAGTACCCTCCTATGTACTTAACTCCAAGCATAAGCTAATTTTTGTTGGGTTTTGCTTCCAAACTTCCTCCCCCATTTCTTCCAGTGCACATAAATATTCTCCTGAGAACTCATACTAATGAGCAACCAGTAATATTCTCCTGAGCACTCATTCTAATGTGCAACCAGTTCATAATTACATGACATACATTCTTGTTAAAAGGGCATTGAAAAAACAAATGTGAACAAGAATCAACACATCGTTGACACAGCAAGCAAGCTACGTCATGACAGACACCAACTTGGTACAATTTCTCTTTTGTCCTGCGTTTCCCCAACATAATCAACTAGGCAATAAAGGAGTGTTTGGGAATGGTAATAGAATTCCAAACCCAATGTTGCCACCCCACATTATCCTGCTCACCTCTAAGCCAATTGTACCGCTGCTTCACAGTATAATCCTTGTTGCCATCAACCCAATCATTGTTATTATACGCCATTTTGAATTTGTCATTCATTCTACAAATGACCTTCCAAGACCAACTAGCAAAATTAGGAGTTGCATAGCTCCACCAGTCATAATCCTTGATGTAAATGCTATGAACCCACCTAATCTAAAAGATTTCTTCTTTTTTAGTTATATGCCAGGTGTACTTCCCAATTGCAGCCATGTTTTACAACAAGCAGTCCCTGATTCCCAACCCGCCACTCCTTTTAGGCTTTTAAACCCAATCTCAAGTTACTAAGGGATTTTTAGTCAAATGAGCCTTACCATCCCACATGAAAGCTCGACAAGCCTGCACAATATTTTGTAGGACACCCTTAGGAAGGAAAAATACTTAAGCCCAACAAGTATGAAGGCTAAGTAAAACAGAATTCACTAGGACATTCCTTGCAGCATAGGAAAGATGTCTACAAGTCTAATAAAGGATTCTATTTAGAATCTTATCAACATATATGCAATTGGAACTCTTTTCAAAGTAACAGGCACTCCCAAATAACAAAAAGGAAAAGAACCTAGCTTTCTTGAACCCAGTCACCTGTAACATCCTTATTTGTAGATCATCTGGAACATTACCAAAGTAGAGAGCAGACTTATCATTGTTAGCACTCAACCTTGAAGCTTGAGAGAAAGCTTTCAAAGCCCTAGTCATGAGCACAACTAGTCTCACTTCCCCTTTACAGAACATCATTAAATCATCAGCAAAAATTAGGTGTATAATCTTAAGAGAAGAGCGCCTATAATGATAAGTAAACCCAAGCTTAGTGCTCATCTTCTTTAGAATTCAAGTAAAATATTTCATTACTAGAACAAACAGCAGGGGGAGAGAGGATCCTCCTGTCGAAGGCCCTTCTTACCCTTGAAAAAACCTAAAAGCCATTCATTTATGCTTGTAGAAAAGGTAATGCTAGTGATACAGTTCATAATCTAGCCTCTGAATTGACCTGGAAAGTGCAACTTCTTTAACAGCTCACCTAAAAATCCCCAACTGACAAAATTGATCAATTTTCATAGTGCACCTAGGAGGCTCACTCTTCCTTTTGTAATGATTCGCAATATCTTGACAAATCAAGATGTTGTGCAGGATAATCTTGTTTTCAACAAATGCACTATGAACGTGATCAACAAGACAAGGTAGCACCACCTTTAACTTATTGCAAATCATTTTAGACATAACCTTGTAAAGCACATTGTAGCAGGTTATAGGCCTGAACTGGCTAACATCTTCTGGTTATTCCACTTTTGGAATTAAACAAAGAGTTGTGGCATTAATTTGTTTTAATAACCTTCCCGTCTGAAAAAAAAACCAAAACAACAACCACAATATCATAACCTACACAAGACCATGCTTTCCTGAAAAAGCCACTTGAATAGCGATCAGGTCCAGCCGCTTTTCCTTCATCCATGTCAAACAAGGCAGCTTTAACATCTTCACTAGAAAAAGAAGCACACAACTCATGTTGTTGGCTAAGACTTATCACAATTCCTTCATTAATGATAGCATTACTCACATAATTATCGGCATCACTGTCAGTCACCAACAAATCTTCATAATACCTCAAGAATTCAGCTTCCACATCACTAGGACTCTCCTGCCAAACCCCAGCAATATCCTTGACTCGATAAACATGATTCTCCTGTCTCCTTTTTCTCAAGCATGCATGAACATCGGCAAAGTTCTCATCCCCACCTTTAATCCAGGCATTCTTGACTTTCTGCTTGAGTAGACTTAATCTAGCAGCTATTAGTCTACATTACTCTTGCCTAAACACATTCTGCTTGTGTAACTCCTCATTCAAAGGTTGTTGATGATTGCCTGTTGTATATCAATAAGTCTAGTAAGTGCAATATGAGCTTTCTTCTCAATATTGGCAAATCTCTCTCTATTTAAAGCTTTCAGAGAAGGTTTTAACCTTTTCAGCTTTGTGATAACTTGGACCATTGCAACACCATGCATGCACACTGCCTTGCCAACAATCAACAACTCTACTCATAAAGTCTTCAACATCATCCCACATATTGCGGTACTTAAAACTACTTAGCTTTTTGCACCACATTAACATCAAGCTTAATGATAATAGAACAATGATCTAAGCTGCTCTCAGGTAGAAACACTGCATTGGCAACTCTGAAAGTATTGAAATAATTGTCATTAGCCAAAACACGATCAATCTTAGAGAAGACCTTGCTTTCACCCTCTTGTTTATTTGACCAAGTGAAAAAAGGCCCACTAGATGGGTGATCTTGTATCAAACACTCCCTCACACAATCCCTGAAGTGAGCTATCTCATGCAGAGTAATTTGAGAATCAATCCTTCCCCCTAGGTTCGAAACATTATTGAAGTCTCCAAGCACCAGCCAAGCCCCACTAACTTTCCTATTGATCTGGACAAGAGAAGCCCACAATTCTAACCTGTCACCAGGATTGTTGAAAACATAAACCACTTTAACTTCAAACTGCTTCCCAGTTGCCTTATGAACAACCTCATGATGAATAAACTGAGCCCCATAAGTACACACATTCATTACAAAAATACTAGGTCTCCAAATTAGCCAGATTCGACCACTTTACCAACATAAAACAGGTAGTTAGTGATAATAGATCAACCATTACATACATTAGGGAAGACTTTATGAAAGTTAACATCCCTCACCCTAGTTTCAAGAAGCCCAAATAGCCCAATGTTATAGTGATATAAAATCCACTTCACATCACTATGTTTTTTAGGGCTATCTAGGCCTCTAATGTTCCAACTTCCAACAATATCCATTAGGAGGTTGTAGCACCCCCTCTCCATGCATCTTGTTAACATCTCCTAATTGCTCAAAATCTGCAATACCCTCATAACTGACAGGTTTTCAGATTTTTTTTTATAAATATGGCAATTGAATACCACAGAGATTACATTCCGGAGAGTACAAAAATGAGAGGAGGGGTCTAGTTCGCCATATTACAATGTTGCTTGTTATGCGAATTTAAACCATGCTTCTGTACATATTGAGACTATCAAAGAGAGGGATGAGGTGATATTAGATCCATGCCAAGAACTCATCTTGTCTTCTTAGCCCTTGTTTAGCTAAAGCATCGGCTACATGATTTGACTCCCGAACATGGTGAATTATTGAGAAAGATAGAGAGTTCTTCATTGCATTTCTGATGTAATTAAGCTGAAAATTCAGGTTCCAAGGGCCACTATTGGGTGAGTTGCACCAATTGACTGCATTAAGGGAGTCAGATTCAATAATGAATCTCTGATAGTTGAACCGGCTGGTGCTACTTGTGGTGATCTGGATTGCTCGATGAATCGCCAGGACCTCAACATGGTTTATCTCCATTGGGGGAGTGGGTGCTGAGAAGATGCAGATGAAATCTCCTCTATCGTTCCTTAGAAATTAATCCACCTATTGCTGAGTTTGAAATATTATTGTTCATCGAGGCGTCTACATTCCACTTATAATAACTCGGTGGAGGTGGAGACCATGAGGATCCTAACCTAGCTTTGGATTTTTGAGCTGGAGGTTTTGTACATCCGATTCTAAGGCATGATGGGTTGCGCACAATGTCTTCACAAGAATACGGAAATGGGTCGCCCCACCCCTTGATCCACCAACCAAGTCTAGTGAGAATCATGTCACATACTTTTTCCATGGAGAAGGAGATGTTATTGAAAATTCTCCCATTTCGTTCTTTCCATAGTGACCATATGATGATATAAAAGACTGCCGACCATACCTTTTTGAAGAAAGGATCCGTTCTAGGGAATGACCATTGCTTGAAAGTGGCAAACAAGGAGGGGGGAGAAGTCCACGGAATACCCCATAGGTTCATCCACCAGCACCAAACCTGCCAAGAGTAAGTGCATTGAAGGAGAAGATGATCTACCAATTCCGATAAAGGGGGATAATATTGATCGTTGCGAGTTTCGCTCTTGAATTTAGCTTGCCTAGCCATGCCAGCCAAGCGAAAATCTCTATGCGCGGAGGAACTAAGCCTCGCCAGATGTGGCCTAAATCCACTTGATTACTCGATGTAACAGTTTTTGCGATTTCGGAAGTGAATGATTTCACCGAGAAAATTCCAGACTTGCAGGGAGACCAAATCAACTCATCTTCGTCCTCCATTGAGATGCAAACATTTTTTAGGAGATTTTGCAGGGTGATACATTCTTCAATATCACGGGGCCGCAGTGATCTAGTCCAATTATTGAGGCTCCAGATCCACAACTTTCCTCCACTGACAGGTTGTTCCTTTTCCTGGTCAGATTCATTATTACTAGCTTCAGTGCTCCTCACAGCTTGTTCAGGCTCAATAGTCACTATTGTACTCTAAGGAGCATGTCTAATTTCCCAGTTGAAACCTTCTGCAACAACTCACCAACACCTTCTCCCACACTTTGATGGTTGTTATCACGAGCATTAACCTCATTAACAACAACAACTTGTTGCAAGTTAGCTTTCACAACCCATTGTTTCCTAGGTTTCACTTTCTGCAACCCTAGCTCATATTTCTTCTGTCTAGATTGCTCTCCTGCATGTCCAATACCCTTGCAGTCCTCAAGTATGATTGGTTTGCAATCATACAGAACATTATGTGACACTCTCATCCCTTTCTTATTAGTAAACATCATCTCATCAGGGAATGTTTGACCAATGTTTAGTTCAATGAGTACACGAGCATACTTTAGAAGATCTTTTTGAGCAGTGACTCTGCCAGATCTAATAGGTTTCCCTATTAAACTAGCCATTTTTCAGAGACACCTTCCCCCAATATTTGAAAGGAAGGCTAAGGAAACGAGCCCACGTTGGAACCACTTCTATTGTCTCCTTCATTAAGTCCAGTCAGTATAGACCATTCCTTCATAATTACTGGCTTTTTATCATAGAGTATTGGACCAACTTCCATAGCCAATTTCTTTCCCTCCAAATTGCAAAATCTTACCACAAACACTCCATTCAATCCCATATCAATCCTATCAATACCATATTTCCCCAAATCCTCCTAACAAAACCATTCACAATTCGAAACAATAATTTCATTCCTAATAAGAAGGATACTCAGAAGGATTGGAGAGTGAAGAAGGTTGTCCAGCCAGTGGTTGAGCATCAAAAGGCAGATACTCAAGAGTTTCAACCAGTTATTCAGAAGGCTAGGAATGAAGGGAATAAGGCCAGTCCTATCTCTGTACAGAACTCTTTTTCAGCGCTGGAGATTATGGAGGAACAAGTCATGGTGGGGTCTGTAGCTTGCTCCAAGGGTGAGTCAGATGGAATCAGGGGAGGGGACTCCCCTGATCAGAATGGATAGCATTTTAGTGTGGAATCTCCGGGGGATCAATTGCTTGACAAAGCAATTTGAAGTGAAAAAGATTATTAAAAATAGATCCCTTGGATTGATAAGTCTCATTGAGACTAAGGTTAAGGCCAAGAATATGGGTAAACTGTATAGTAACTTGTTCTCAAGTTGGTGTTTTACATCAAATTCCTCCTATCACCTAGAGGGGGAGAATAGTAATAGCTTGGAATGCACTCAGTTTCCAAGTTCAGATTGAATGGATGACTGCACAAATGATTCATTGTTGGATTAGTCCTCATGGTCATACTACTGGCTTTTATTGCACTATAGTATATGCTTTTAATAGTGCTGTGGAAAGGGATACCTTATGGAAAGATTTGAGGCTGGTTAATGTGGTGAATAAGTCTTGGATTGTTGTGGGAGACTTCAACTGTGTGCTGAGTAGAGAAGAAAGAATAGGCAATCCAGTTAGGGAGAATGAAATGGCTCCTTTTAGAAGTTGCTTGGCTCAATGTCAGCTAGAAGACATTAAATGTTCTGGTTGTTTCTACACTTGGAATAATAAGAATGAGGGTCAAGATAGAGTGTACTCTAAACAGGATAGAGTATTAGGTAATGTGATGTGTAATGAGGAATTCCAAAATTCAGAAGCACACTTCCTGCCAGAAGGAATTTTTGACCATTCACCTATTCTAATTAAAGCATACAATCAGATGGAAAGTGGTAAGAGACCCTTTAAGTACTTCCATATGTGGAGTACAGCTGAAGATTTTGCGATGAGAGTTAGAAAAACTTGGTCTACTCAGATTACAGGCTGTGCAATGTATAGAGTGGTTAAGAAGATGAAGTTGGTTAAGGAAAGCTTGAAGGAGCTGAATAATTCAGGTTTTGACCAGATTCAAGCTCAGGAGATTAGAGCATTGAAGGAGCTAAAAGTGATCCAAACTGCTTTGCATCAGGATCCTAGAAATGATAATCTGATAATTGGAGAAAAAAGAGCTGCTAGTACTTACAGAAAGCTAGCTGAAAGGCATCATTCATTCCTGAAACAAAAAGCAAGATTAGAGTGGATGAGATGTGGGGATGAGAATACTAGGGTGTTTCATCAAGCAATCAAGGCCAGAAGACTTCAGAACACAGTGTATGGTATTACTGATAGTAATGGGAGATGGGTTGATTCTCAGGAGCAGGTTAATGATGCTTTTCTTCAGTACTACATTAAGTTGTTAGGTACTGAGAGATCTAGTAGGAGGAGAATATAAGATGCTGTGATTCAAGGTGGGCCTGTTGTTACAAAAGAGTAGGGAAGACTCTTGATGAGAAGAGTCTCTCCAGAAGAAATAAAAGCTGCAATGTTCTCTATTCCTGGTGACAAATCACCAGGTCCTGATGGGTATGGCTCTCACTTCTTTAAAGATTCATGGGATATAATTGGAAATGAATGTATAGAGGCTGTGCTAGATTTTTTTAAACTCTAAAAAACTTCTTAAACAACTTAATCCACTACTACATTAAAAGGCAAAGGCAACACACAAAAATCGTTGCAATAGGTCCAAAAGTCGTTGCAGTAGACCTATTGCAACGGTTTTGAACCATTGCATTTGGATGCGTTGCAATAGGCCTAGTGCAACGACTTTTGGGGCCTATTGCAACGGCTACCACAAAGTCGTTGCAATAGATGTAGAGTCGTTGCGTCATCTATAAGGTCTATTGCAACGCCTCTATATCTATAGCAACGCCATTCGATAGCTATTGCAACGACCCTAATATTCATATTGTGTCCCATTTTGGCTTCTATAGCAACGCCTCTCTATATATTACAACACTATCATATAGCTATTGCAACGCCTTTATGACGGAATTTTTTTTAAACCCCTGATGCCTACCGAAAACCTATAATATTACAACCTGGATATATATTAGTAACGATGCAACAAATGCAAAAATACTCATGCCAAAAATAATTGTCATATCTATATTATAATTTCCAAAATAATTAAATTAAGAGTATACATGAAAAATCCTAATTAACGAAAATTAATGTACTTAATCAAACCTAACTAATAAATATTTGTTTTAGTACCCCAAATACTTCTAATAAGTACATATAAATCATTTTCCTTCTAATCACCAAGTACCGCATCACTATAATATAGCTAGCTAAATCTGGCCGATAGTATGTATAGTGAGACGTCTACGTTTGATCTCCTCCAGTTGGTTCATCATTCACCTAAAAATTCAAACATTGTAATAGATAGTAAACGTACCCATCAACAACACAAAAAAGAGACAAAATTACAGTACCTTGCATTATTGCTATAATAAGAATAATGTGGGATGAAGATGACAATATAAAAGAGACAAAATTACAGTACGAAAATTAATGTACTTAATCAAACCGAACTATTAAATACTCCCTGCGTCTTTTATTAGTTTACCCCTTTCTTTGGGGCACATTTGCCGAGATACTAATTTGAACCTTAATATCTCTAATTTTCGATAAGCAAAAATTACAAAAAGTTGATATTTGGATAATACACATTGAGACGAATCCAACAAGATCTCACATGACTATATTTTTCCTTAAATACAAATTACAAAAGATAGTCAAAGTCATGTATGTGAATAGTGTCAAAAGTCAAAAGGGGTAAACTAATAAAAGACGGAGGGAGTATTTGTTATGGATGTGGTTTGAAGCTAGCCACTACCCTTTTACAAAGAAAATCAAGCAAAAAAAAAAAAACTCTTTTTTCTGTGGGGAAAAAGGAGGGGGACCAACATGAAGGGTAACTATCTATAGGCGACATATATAGATAAAATCCAACCACTTCTCCAGTAACAGTTTATGTTGTCCAAGTCAGATGCTTAACTTAGACATGTACTAGATTTAAGTGGACGCAATGCGTGCTTCAAGTAGATATTGTTAACGATGATTGGCAGAAAGTATGTCATGGAATGAAGGTATACCTGATCTAACAAGCAGTTAGTCTATTATGTTTTAATTTGGGGAACATGATGATCCTTCTCATATATAAAAGGTCAGGTGCTCTGTACATGACAATGTTACATGACAGGATCACGGTATTGTCGGGAACACTTAAGGTTTGACATAGTTGGACCAGATTTGTCCATGTTTTGTGAGGTGTCGTGGTGAGCACTACAGTAATTAGTGTTCTTTTATTTCCCAATACTATGGACAACAACTCTTTTATTTCTGCTCAAAACAATAGAGTGAATCATGACACTGTTCAAATCTCCAGTATAATCTATATACTCAAAAGGCAAAAGCAATAATTAAGTCCACCTATCCTAACCACACTTGCGTGCGTCTTCATTCAATGCCTTCGTATAAGCGATTTAGTGCAGAACCATGTAATAAGGACTCAGAAATAGCAAGGAATACATAAACGGATATGAGGCAATGAAGACCTTGTTGCATGCATCAATACTTATGCACTATGATAATGAGCCTTGTGAAATGGACTCAAATAACGCGAGGAAGCACAGATATGGAAATCAAGCTATCAAAACCCTATTGCAATATCTGAAACTGATGGAGTCTGTGATCTAGCAGATCTACCCGAAGCCTCTATAGAGAACCAAAAACATAGACATACTAGTTGAAAATACCAAACAGGAGACACTCGACGGAACTCTTCCTCAGAGTGGGAATTTCATAGGCAATACATGTCTATCATGCCAAGCACAAAACATGCAACCTTCCCTCTAGTAAATATGTAATACATAAAAAAATCCAGCAATATAGGCCTCTTTATTTCACTGGCCTCATTCTTAGAACAAGGTTAACTGGTTAACCAAAGTAGAATAAGTTTCCAAGAAGCTATATATGGATACTGATATATTATAAATTTATAACAGGAACCTCTGATGTCATAAGTGAAATTATCATGCATCTATATTTCTTTTTTCTTCATCTCTTTTGATTTATTTTTTTTTATATTTATTAACTTCTATCATGTTATAAACCTCATAATGTTATAAACTTCTATCAGTTCCAAATCAGATGCAGCCACAAGTAATGAGACACCAATTATGCTCCCAATTCCCAAATACCAGAAAAATTCTTTTGCAATTACCAAAAATGGATAATCACATGAATGAAAAATGATTGCATAATGTACAAAATTAGAGTCCAAAATATGGCTTTGATCAGATACCCACCAAAAGATAACTCCATTTTGAGCAAATAACTTATCCAAATTTAAAGTAGATCTCAGAATTGACAATCTGACAGTTAAGAATGCACAAATTCATGGAGAAAACACAACAACTTCTTAGAATTTACCTGGTTTTTCAGCTGAATTGCAGATTTTGTGTCCAAAAACCAGAAGAATTCCTCTGTCCAGAAACAAAAATAACATAAAAAAACAAAAAAGGAATAGTGTATAGATCGTTGAAAATGTAGCTAAACTTGAAAGAATACTTCAAAAGATTGTGTAACTTAAAAATTGGGTTATTCTTTGAATAATGAATTAGAGTTTTTAGTGTGGTTGTGAGCAGCTATACTAATAAGCTATATTTAGTGTAACAGAGGCTTTTTTTGTGCATTTTGGCCATTGGGCTGTAGAACTTGTGTGCTTATTGAGATATCAAAGCATTGAAATCCAGCCTTTATAATCCATCTGCTCATGATGTTAACCCTAGATAAGGTATGAGAAAGCATGTTCATTGATATAGGCTAACTGGATGAGTACAAGTAAATATGAGGTGAAGTTTCTCCTTTTTATACTTCTTGCTTCAGGCTAAAATTTTACAGCCGAGTGGTGAAATTTGGAAAAGCATAGAAGGTTTTAATCATTTATGTCGTCCTAATTTGACAGCCGAGTGGTGAAATTTGGAAAAGCACATCCAATTCACAACAATTCTAAAGCTCACCATATCGTAACTAAAATCCTATCTCAGATCATTGGAAACGCAAATAAATTGACTCCAATCAAATTACACTCCAGAAACCCTAATCAAGTTGAACAATTACAACAACATACTCAAAACCCGAAAATCACAGTGCACAACTTGAAAAAGGCAATCAAATCAAGCTCGATATTGCATAAAATTGAAAATCAAGAGGAGAGAGAAACCTCAATAAGAGTAGCGAGAGCAGTGCATATCCTGAAGTGGAGATACGAAGGAAATGTAGAGTTGAAATCTGTCATAACTTCATCGAAATAACATTGTTCTGGATTTAGTAGCGAAAAAAATGTGTTCGAGTCTTCGACGCTGATCATCGTCTTCGAAGTTCTGGTTCACCAGAAAGTACAGAGGAGAGAGAAAGAGAAGGTAGATGAGAGAGAAAATGGGTTATTGGTTTAACTTTGAAGGAGAACGAATCAACGCCATTTTCATTTTCATGGTGTTGAAGCTTTTTTTATTTTGGTTGAGGGTTCCATGGTTTCTTGGCTTTAAGTTGGTGGGTTGTTATTTTCCGTCATTTTTATACAGTTTTTGAAGCGGCAATGATAAGCGAGGAGTTGAACAAGGGTTTTGAGTTGGAGGAAAGATAAAATGGTTATCTACAGCACTTAGATAAAGAGGGATATATGTGTGAGTTTTGAAATTTCATAAACAAAAGGTGGGAAATTAGAAGACCCAATTTTTTGGGCGCTTAACTTTTTTCGACAACCGTTGCAGTAGCTATTTTAACGCAACGACTTCACATTAACCCGTGCATTTTATCAATCTAATGCAATGGCTATAACTCACCCGTTGCAGTAGCCTAGTCAATTATGTAGTTAGCAACGGGCCTTTGCAATAGAACTTTATATTGCAACGGTATTAAAAGAACCGTTACGTTAGCTATGTTTAAACCATTGCCTTTGATTGAAAATGTAGTAGTGATCATACAATCCTAACTCTCATTCCTAAAGTGAAATACCCTAACAGTGTAACCGAATTTAGGCCAATTGCATGTTGTAATGTGCTTTATAAGTGCATTACTAAGCTTTTATGTAATAGATTGAATCTGGTATTGCTTGAAATAATTGCTCCTAATCAAGGAGCCTTTATTCAGGGGAGGTTTATTGCTCATAACATATTAATCTGCCAAGATATTGTGAGACAATAAGGCAGGAAAAATGCACAACCAAGCTGTATTATAAAGATGGATCTGAAGAAGGCCTATGATTCCATTGACTGGAAGTTTTTGGAAGATGTTCTGGGAGCTTTGAACTTCCTTGAGGACTTCATAAGGCTCATCATGGAATGTGTTAAAACTCCAAGCTACTCCTTGATGATTAATGGCTCTTTGGTGGGTTTTTTCAAAGGAAAGAAGGGGCTTAGGCAGGGGGACCCTATATCCCCTCTGCTCTTTGTAATCGGTATGGAATACTTTTCAAGGACTATGAAGCAAGTGGTAGAGAGAACTATGTTTCAGTATCATCCTAGATGCTATGGAGTTAGGCTTAACCATTTGTTTTGCGGATGACATCATAATGTGCAGTAAAGGTGATTATGCATCAGTGTTAAGCTTGCTTCAAGGATTTCAACACTTCTAAGAAGTTTCAGGACTAGAAGTTAATAAACAAAAGTATGAAATCTATACTGCTGGTATGACTCAGGAGGAGACAACAAGAGTACTTGACATGTCTGGCTTCTCTAATGGAACTCTCCCGTTTAAGTACCTAGGGGGCCCATTTGTTTTAAAAGAATATCAGCAGGTGATTGTGGTGTCCTTGTGGAGAAAATCACAGCAAGAATAAGGAGTTGGAGTTCAAGGCATTTAGCTTACCAAGCAAGAGTGCTGCTCATAATCTCAGTCTTAATGAGTTTACATACATACTGGGCTCAAATGATGATAATTCCAAAGAGAGTCATGCAAGATATCAATAATATATGTAGGGCATACCTATGGAGTGGAGCCTACTTCAGTCAAAAACCTGGTAATGTTAACTGGGAGCAAGTGTGTAGGCCAAAAGGTGAAGGTGGTCTTGGTCTGAGGAAGATAATTCAGTGGAATGTTGCTGCCCTAGGTAGATATGTGTGGGCAATTGAAGCTAAAAAAGATAGCCTTTGGCTCAGATGGATCAATGCTGTCTATGTCAGGTTTGCTGATTGGTGGTCTTATGTGCCCACCCAGGATCGTAGCTGGTATTGGAGGAAAATTTGTGAAGTGAAGGAACAGTTGAAGATGGTCTATACAGCTCAACAAATGGCAAATATGCAGAATTTCTCAATTCAGGAGTGTTATAGGAAACTAATTGGTGAAAGTGAAAAGGTGAACTGGAGGAACTTTGTTTGGAATAGATTAACTCTTCCCAAACATAGGTTTATTTGTTGGCTGGTAATGAAGGAAAGGCTAAATATAGCCATGAGATTGAGAAGAATGGGTATTATAGCAGACCCCTTATGCAGATTGTGTGGTCTTCTGGATGAAACTCACATACACCTATTTTTTAGCTGCCCATTTAGCTTAGCTGTGAGTCAGTCAGTTTCTAACTGGATGCAGTTTGATATGTTTGGGGACAGCATTGAGAGTAGTATCAGGAAAATCTTCAACAGTATCAAGGTTCCAGAAGCAGGTTATGTTAGCTGTGCTGGGGGCTACAATTTATTTCATTTGGTTAGCTAGAAATGATGTTGTATGGAACTGCAAGGTTGATGTCATAGTTAATCATGTTAATAGAATCCAGAAAGTTTGTATAGATAGAATCTATAGTGTGATTCCTCACAAAATTACATATAGAGATAGAAGTTGGTTAAGAGATAGAGCTAATTCAATGATGATTTGTAATTAGTTTTGTGGCAAGCCTTGGTTGAGAGGGTCCAACCTAGTTGGTTTATCTCTTCCTTGGTTTGTGGTGGTTTGTAATTGGTTTCTTGTGTTCAATATACTTTACTTAATTAGCAAAAAAAAAAAAGTCATTCCTAATACATAACATACAATCGCTGATTCCCAGAATACTGTTTCATCTTTCACATCATCCTCAGTAATAACCACATCAATTGCAATATCAGAATTAACATTTTCAGGAATATTAACTTTGAGATCAAGTAATTCAAATAGATTTTGGTGCCAAGAATTATTACATGTGTTACTTGCAAGTTGTTGCATAGGATGCGGAGAAAAATTCACCACATTCCCTGTTTGCTGCCTCATGGGAGTTCTAATTGATGTTACCCAACTCACCATTTGACTCCTAGCAGCCTCAAAATTTACCCGATCTAGTTCAGACGCATTAACATCGAGTGAAGCCACCGAGTCGTTGTCCTTTCCTCCTCTAATGTTCAGCTTAGAATCGAACTATCTGGAATTTCATTCACATTCTTAGACTCCAATTCTTAAGAGCTCCTAGTTTACTCAGAATGGAAAAAAAATCATACTGTATAATACGGACCAGCTATAAAAAAATGTCGATGGTTCTTTCATTTTGAATACCAAGGAAGCTTTCATAACCATTGTCGTGAATAAAGGAAATTAGATTGAAGGCCTTCATTATACCTCTTATGCTTCTGATGTGTTGAAAGCATAACTCAAAGGCGTATAAAACAGCTCTAGAATAAAGAGTAATTTGTATGTTTCTACAGTAAAAGTATCTTACAGCAAAATGACTTACTGTACATCCTGTGATTAAACTTCAAATTACTGTACGTGGAAATTAAATAGAATCGAGTATCATTTAACTATACATCCTGTGATTAAACTTCAAAGAGAGAATATCACCATACTTTTGGTGTTAATTGTTACTGGTTATCTTAATCATTACCTTCAGTGAGGGTACGGTATGTGTGCATCATTTTTTTTTTTGGTTGAAAATGAGCATTAAATTACTAACATAAAGAAACGTTTACAGAGTTCTTTCAGCCATGGTCATCGATCAGTACCCAGATCCATGGTCGACATATTACACCTTTTTAAGTCTTCTAGTAAAATTTTATTACAAATCGAGGGAGGGATGGGGAAAAGTTTCAAAATTGGGGTTGCTACCCTCCCTTATGCATGTCTTGCTAGTGCGTCAACAATCCTATTTTTTGCTCTAACTTCATGCCAAAGCTTGAACTCTGCATTTTCTTGGAGCCACTCCCTACAATCATAAATAAAGTTGCAAATATTACTTCTAATGAACCGATTGTTTCCAATCTCCTCAAGTGCATTTTTGCAGTCCGATGTTATAATACTCACGTTCCAATGTTCTTGTATCGCCCACTGTATGGCCATATGTATGGCATGAGTTTCAGCTTCCAGAGTGTTAGAGGATTTTTATATATCTAGTTTTGGCAAAAAAAATCTGTTATTTCAGTTTGTTATTTCATTTGTCTGATTTACTTTCTGTTACGCATGTGTGGAGGTAGTGGTGTAGTGCTGTATTCTGTGGTAGCTACTTACTACAAATAGCAAGTTTTTTAGAGAAAGGATCATGAAGAAAAATATCACAATTATCATCACTCTCTCTCTCAATCTCTCTCTCTATCATCTCCTTCTTCTTTTCTTCTTCTTCTTCTCTGCTGCAATTTCTTCTTAAATCAGTCGGTTTCATAACCTCCCTTATCAGTGGTATCAGAGCTACCCTGCTGCCTACTTTGATCCACATTCACACACACTATTAGATATGACTCCGACTTTTACTAGGAAAGCAATGGAAGCTCAGCTGAAATTGTTGGAGCAGAAACTGCAGGAGCAAAGTGAGAAGTCTGATCAGAGGTTTGAGGAGCTTCTGAAGCTGGTCCAATCACTCTAGGAGCCTGAACAGAGGTCACCCAGATCTCCTGGATCAGTATCATCAGAAGAAAGGTACCATCATTCCAAACCCCTGAGTTATGTACCTAAGCTAGAGTTTCCCACGTTCAATGGTAGCAACCCTAGAATTTGCATAAAAAATGTTGTAAGTATTTTACATTATGTAAGATTTCTGAAAAGGCAGAGAAATGGGTGAGTAGTTATCTTGCTACTAGTTTGGTGGTAGATTGGAACGATTTTGTGATTGATGTGAATGCTAGGTTTAAGGATGAATATGGGGTGAATGTGGTTGAGGATTTTAGTAAATTGTAGCAACTGGGTTCAATCAAGTATATTGATGCATTTGAAAATCTGAAATCCATCATGTTACAGAATAGTTATATCACTAGTAGAATAAATGGTATTTGTTGCGGTTAAAAAGTGCCCTATTGCTGCGGTTTTGGGCGCGCAGCAATTAAGGGGGCAGCAATAGGTATTAATAATATTGCTGCGGTTTTAAACCGCAGCAATATCTTCAAATGTTGCTGCGGTTCTTAGGCCAAACCGCAGCAATATTATAATTTTTTAACGACTGTTTAAACAATCACGTAATATTGTTGCGGTTTCTGGCCCAAAACCGCAGCAATATTATATATTAAAAAACAAAAAGCTAATATTGCTGCGGTTTTGGGCCAGAAACCGCAGCAATATGTCCTGGTACAGGCAAAAAAAAAGTTTTTTTTTTTTTGCATTTGCCAATTAATTTTAAATTCACATACAAACTGAACATAAAATGTTCATTAATTGATAAAAATGAAAACTCTAATTACATCAATATTACAAAAGAATAAAATGTAAAAAGAAAGCAAAATTTTAAAACAATTACATCTAAATAACCAATACAAACAAATAATATACGAAAAAAATAAAAAACAGAAAATAAAAAAATCTTAAAACTACAAAAAGAACTTAAGAAACGAAAACAAAAGAAATAAAAACGAACAAAAAAAAGAAAATTCTGAACACAAAAACAACAAAAAAAATAGAAATGTCGCGTTGAAGGAGGACAAAAAACCGACGATGGAAGACGATAAAAAACAGATCTGGAATGCGCTGCTGAAAAAAAAAACAGAAAAAAAAATTACTAACCTAAAACAATGAATTTACAAACGAAAAATTCCCAATCTGGTGAATGACGAACAAATAACGAACAAGACGCCGGAGTTGGTGCGAACGGCGGACGAATGAGGAACGAACCCACGAAGTTGGTGCATCTGGCCGGCGGTGGAGACGAATATGAGAACGACAGCGATGGAGACGGACGAAGAGGAGAACGACGGTGGTGGAGACGGACGAAGACGAGAACGACGGAAGCCTTAATTAATTGAACGAACGACGAAAAAAAAACAGATCGGCGGAATCATCGGTCTTCGTCGAAGATTAAGGTGAGAGGAGAGAGGAATGAGGGTGAAGGTAAGGTGAGAGGAGATAGGAATGAGGGCGAAGGTAAGGTGAGAGGAGAGAGGGCTGAAGGTGAAAGGTGAGAGGTGAGAGGAGAGAGCGCTGAAGGTGAGAGGAGATGAGAGGTTGCGGCGTGTGAGTGGAAAATTATGAAGAAAGAAAATAAACCCTAAATGATGGGCTTGCGTTTTATATAATTTTTTTTTAACATATTGCTGCGGTTTTTTTCAATAACCGCAGCAATATATAAAAATATTATTTTTTAATAATATTTTAATATATTGCTGCGGTTTTTGACAAAAACCACAGCAGTAGGTTTGGTCAAAAAGTCAAAAAAATTTTAAAAAATTTCCATTGAAACCATATTGCTGCGGTTTTTGACCGAAACCGCAACAATATGGTTATTTTTTATTTTTTCTTTTCTTTTTGCGTGTTATATTGCTGCGTATAGGTAAAACCGCAGCAATATCACCGCAGCAAATAGCATTTATTCTACTAGTGATATATTGCCTAAAAGCTATTTGATGGAAAGCTTCATTGGGGGACTTAAGGCCACTATAAGACCTTTTGACAGGGCTTTCAAACCCAAGACTATAGCAGGATCAGTTGAGTATGCTAGATTACAAGAGGATTCCTTAAGCCAAAACTCAAAAAAGCTTTACAAACCCAATATTTGAGATAGGGCAAGAGTTTGCCTCATTGCAGCAATTAAAGATTTTTGTGAAAGCATGGTCGATCTCCAAAAACCAGATGTTTCGGGTGTTACAGTCAAGGCCCACAAAGTATGTCATTGAATGTGTTAGAAAGGAAGTGTATCAATGTCCATGAAGGTTGCGTGCAATCATGACTCAGTCGTATTCATTCAAAATTGTATGATAAGGTGGTCCACATGCAAGCAATTGTTTAGGAGACATAACATCTGGAGGCCATTCTCTCATTTCCTCGGATTTCGTTGTTGATCTTATCGAGGATTTCATTAGGGCTGATCTTTCGTTCAAAGTTCAGTCCATCTTGACTTTTGCCAAGAACCAATATCAATTTTCAATAAGGTACAAGAGAGCTTGGTTATCCAAGCAAAAAGCGATAACCAACATTTTGGTGATTGGGAGAAGTCTTATGAAGAGTTACCAAGGTACTTGCAAGCCATGAAAGAGTCCAATCGAGGCACTGTCGTGTATTGGTGTACGATCCCAACACAAGATTCTTCTATGCACATCTTCAAGAGGGTCTTATGGGCCTTTAAACCCTTTATTAGTGGATTCCGTCATTATTGACCTCTTATCACTATAGATGGTACTCACTTGTACGAGAAGTACAAAGGCACATTATTGATTGATATGGGCACATATGCTAATTTCCAGCTATTCCCACTTGCCTTTGTTGTTGTGGAGGAGAAAATCACGAACTCCTGGTCTTTGTTTTTAGCTTGCATTATACATTTCGTCACAAAAGAAAGAGTTTGTTTGTGATATTTGAGAGTCATAGGGGTATCATTGCAGCTATGAACGAGCCCCAAAGTGGATTGGAAGAGCCATATGCCCATCACAGATTTTGTGTGCGATATCTTGCTTCCAACGTGAATACAAAGTATTAGAATGGTGCCATCAATAATCTATTCGGAAAAGCTACATATGCTAGGCAAAAGAGGTAGTTTTTGTACTAAATGGATCAAATTGTCTCCATTAATGTCGAGGGGGCTAGATATCTGTTGGACATTCCCCTTCATCTATGGTCACTTCATCATGATGGGGGATGTAGATATAGTGTGCAAACCACAAAAATGTCTGAAGTGTGTACCGACGTCATAAAAGGGGCAAGATGTCTTCCGATCACTACTTTGGTAAGAATGACATTTTATCATAGCAATTATTATTTTGCTACGAGGAGAGAATTGGGTAGAAAAAGACTTGAGGAATGCCATGATTATAGCCCGAAGGCGACTGCCATCATTGAAAAAAACATGGAGAAGGCAAGTGCTCATGAGGTGATTATATTGGACTATGAACGAGAGCTATTTGAGGTCACTACTGGACGTGGAGGCCGTATTGCAAGGAAATTAAAGGTGTAAATAAACACACGATTAACTTAATTTAGAAGCCTTGCACATGTGAGAAAGTCAGAATATTTAAGTTTCGTATTCTCATGTCCTTGCGGTCTGTCGATATCAGAGAGTTTCATATAGTGGTTTTGTAGACACTTCTTTTATGACTACCGAGTATCGATCTACTTATATGCCCTATTTCAAGCTTGTGCCTAATATGTATAATTGTTCTCCATATTGTGGTATGAGAATTTTAGCTAATGAGGCCCAGAAGAGGGGACCTGGACGTCTGAGGTCCACTCGAATAAAAAATGAAATAGATGTAGGTGATCGGCTGGGAAAATATAGTTGTAGCATTTATAAGGTTCCGAGACAAAACAGCAAAAATACCCTAATAAGAGTGGTGAGGGAACATCTGGGAAAATTTGTTTTCTTTACGAACATAATTTTTTTTTTCTTATTCACTATGAAATAATGTATTTTTGTTACGATAGTCGCTTTGTTTTTTTTTTCATATGTTACTAACTTATGTTAATTTTTTTTTTCTTAGGTCTGATGGCGCATCCCATCTTTCCCGGCCCCAGTAATCGCAACGTTCTTACCCTCGAGGACAAGCATCAGAGTGAGGATGCCTGGAGGGGAGTACCAGATGCAGTATTATTGTGTCGGTTGCATCATCATAGTCTCACTCGTGATTGGGAGGTTCACGATAGGGTTCTTTGGTAAATTGAGCGTGTTAGTTTTCTCGGCATCCATCATTTTGTAAGGGGAGGTTTGGAGCTCGATCGACCACTTCTGACGGCATTGGTGGAGCGATGGAGACACAAACCTTTCAATTGACTGTTGGGGAGACAACGATTACCACTAGTGGAAAAAAGCCCGTCTGATGCGGTCATAACCGAGCTTACTGATGCGGTTTTGGTCCGCATCAAACGATATTGCAGCAGTTCCCATTAATTTACCGATCCGATCAAAAACTGGATAGTAAATGATTTACTAATGCGGTTCGTAAGGAAAACGACATCAGTTAATCACATTAATTGATGCGGTTTTCCTTAAAAACTGCATCAGCTTGTTAGAATGAATGTCAAAAACAAGTTACAGGTTTGCGCTACTTTGCGCTACTTTTTTGCCTTCAGTGACACATATATACATGCCAACGAAATTGGGATTGTGTAATTAGATACAAATTGTATGCACTAGAATTCATTCAACCAAACTAATCTAAAATACACTAAAATTCATACAAATTATGTCAAAAGGAATTCATATAAATTATGTCAAAAAGAATTCACACAAATTGTGTAATTAGAAACAAAATACTTTCATATTCATTCAACCAAAACATTTAGTAAAACATTTCACAACAAAAGAATCCCTAAAATTATATACTAACAAATCTAAAATACACAAAATTAATAAAATACAGAAAATAAAAAAAACTAAAAAACGAACAAATCTGTAATATAGAAAATTAACAAAACAAACTAGTCACGAGTGAAAACAAACTAAAATACTGAATAATAAAACGAACAAATCTTAAAATAAAAGACTTCAGATCTCTAAATTAATTCTTAAAAAATAAAACGAACAAGTTGATCACGAGTTTCCTCAAATTTGGAATATTAAAAGACGAACAAATTAGGGTTCCTCATATGAATTCAGATCTAAAAATTTAAAAAAACCGAAAAAATTACAACAAGACATGAAATTACAACTAAATTTAAATACAAAAAAACTCATATCTGGAATCACGAGCATTCTTCACTTTGTTTCTTCTTTTTGTTTCTTCGGTTCATTGTTTTTTCTTCGTTTAGGGTTTTCGTTCGTCACTTCGTGATGGATGAGTAGAAAGGAGAGAGAGAGGTGGATTGAGGTGGTGGCATTTGTGAGAGGATAAAGGAGTTAGGGTTTCAGCCCCATGTATGAGGGAGGAGTAGAGAGGAGAGAGAGAGAGGTGGACTGAGGTGGTGTCGTTTTGTTCGCCTCCACGATCGCCTTCGTTTGGTTCGACTTCGACTTCCCCATCGAGGAAATTTGGGTTTTGGAGCAGAGGATGAGGGAGGTAGGGTTTTGAGATAAGGAAATTTGGGCTGGGGTTATAAGGGGAGGTAATGGGCCACGAGTACTGGGTCGCGTTATATTTTTTTAAAAGAAAAAATAAGAAAATCTGATGCGGTTTTAGAAACCACATCAGATAGATTTTAGAAAAAACGGCATCAGTTTTTTAATCAGATGCAGTCCACAAGAGGACCGCATCAGATATTCCTCCCAGCTTTCTTTCCCAAAGTTTTAATTGATTTTGAAATGTAGTTTTGTAAAAAGCGCATCTGTTACTAAGTGACAAATAAGGTTTTTTCCACTAGTGTACTTTAGAGATGTCGTTGTTATCCTTGGAATTAGAGTGCACGGGCCACCATTTACTGGTTTAGGCGAGGGTAATTTGGCTACAGTCGTCTGTTTGAGGTTGCCTCTGGAGTGGTGGGGTAACACCTGTTACTATGTTATCCCACGACTCCGGAGAACCAATCCAAAGTTGTTTAGGGCTCGTCTTTGAGGTTTAAATGGCTTCGGCTACAATATTTCTTGTTGCCGAACGATGCTGATAAGGAGACAGGGTGCAATTTCGCACGAGCTTACCTTCTTCTCTTGATGGGGCATATTCGTTTTGCTGACAAGAGTAGAAATATAGTCTAGGTGGTTTTATCCCCCCTCAGCTGATCTTAACGTAGCAAGGCCATATAGCTGGAGTAGTGCGACCCTTACATTCTTGTATCGAGAGCTATGTCGGCATCACAATGGGTGCGAAGGAGTTAAGTGGACCTGTGATGTCGTTAAAACTTTGGGCATGAGAGCACATACACATCGGTAGGCTTGTGATTTCGAGGGTGCGGGACCCACCTCCACAGTTTGACTAATGGCGTTACTGTTTTAGGATCCTATCATGTTCTGGGGGTTGACCCCTTAGCTGTTAGGTAATATGCGACGTCTTACATTTGTATGATAACGTTATGTATTTTCATTTTTTAGAAGGATATTAATGTATATTTCTTTTTTGTTGGCTTCGGGTACACGTCACCAGGTCGCACTTAGCAGTTGGATTTTCTTACTACAAGGATACTTGAATATCAAGTGGATGAGTAGGTACATAGGGTCTATTATCTCATAACTTCTATACATTAGTAGACCTCTCTCACATGCCAAATGTTTTAACTTTCTTTCTTTGTTGATGACTTGACAGCCGTATACTCAGGCGAGACTAGAGTTATTACCTGCTATATGTCGAGCTTATCGACATGTATGACGCACATTGGCTTCACTTATTTGTTTCGAAATTATGGAGTTTCATTTTCCTCATCGAGTTATGCTCTAGTTTGGATTAGAGAAAATGATTCCAGCACCCTGTGACACGAGCACAAGCCTTCATGGCATAGATCGGTTGTCGAAGAACATTACAAGAATTATCTGATCAGACATCGACCCTACATAGCACAGTGGGATGAGCGCGAGAGATGTGTTGTTCAAGGTACTCCATTTAGTGGCCGTACTCATGCCATTGGGGAATAGATGATATGATATCGTTGCATCACGAGGTTGCGCATGATAGATCTATTGAGGTGACCTCCTTCTACACATTTTCAGCCTGCGTCTGCAGATATAATACTGGTATGTGACATGACTTGTATTTATACTTATACTTATTTTTTAAACTACATAATGTATATTTTTCTTTCTATATGCAGGATCATGGTTTATTTGATGTTGCTCATAGGTACAATACTGTACTGGAGGCTTCTAAGTCATTGCCTTCAGATATAGGGAGCGAGCTGTATGCGCAAACATTGCAGACCATGAGGGGGTTGTGTATTGACTTTGTTGGTCGAGCTGGACATGGCCACATCTTACTGCCCGTACATCAACTTCTACATCTTCTATGCCCGCTGCCCATACATCTACCACAACACCTTTGGTTTCGCCTCAAGTCCGTCAGAGGACCTACCGATAATGTTTAACCACCTAGTCAATCTAGACCTATACAAAGGAAGAAGAGGGAGGCATAACACTGTCATTTATTGTTTGTATTGTTAGTTAGTTAACACTATGTTACATTTTAAACTACGTTTGTGATTAATGGTCATTATGTGTCATTTTCTTAATCTTGCTTCATCATTAAGAAGTTCTTGGCTTAATCATTAGTTTTTATGAATTTTGTGATGGATGAACTTGGAGTTTGTGATCGATGTGTAGATGAACTTAGTGCTTGGTAATTGATGTGTGGCCCGGTAAACTTGTTTATTGTCGGATGAAATCAGAGATTAGCTTATTTGGTGCTGAAATTGCAGGATGTGGAGAGGTGATTTTGTGATGTTTCTTGCATTTCGGCCAGTTATGGGAAAGCAAAAGTAGCTCGTGTGGCCGGGCAAATAAACAACTACTCCAAATAGCGGTTTACATATACCCAGAGTTTGGCAGCAGTTAGTTCCCCATAACTAACCGCTACTTCGAGTGGCAGTTCATGCTCATAAACCGCTAATCCGAGTAGTGGTTTATTTTAGGCAACCGCAACTTCAATTAGCGGTTGGTCTAAAACTGAACCGCTACTTTGAGTAGCGGTTTACTTTGGCGAAAAAAAAAATATTTCTCTCGTGCTGTCCTACGTGGACGGTACCCATGAAATTAAATTGAATTTTGGCACATGTAAGAAATTAATAATCTTTTTAATATTATGCATAGAAAAAATTCAGATTTTATGTAACAATAATGAATAATTTCAATGATCAAATGATTTTAAAAATAAAAAAAATTATCAGGCCTACCCGCTAGCTCAGTTTAGCTCGCTAGGTCCACAAATCACCAAAATCGATTTCCGAATAGTGAAAACTGGAATGGATCTTGTGTGGGTTAAGTTTTTCAATCTGTGGACCAGCCCGCCCAATCGATAAATTTCACGGTTTGATCTTGGACCATAAAATCTCTTTCCGGCCTGCTAGGACGCACAAACGGACCTGCCTAGCTTGCACTAGTGGCCATTAGGGGTGTTCATAAAAAAACCGAAACCGAAAAATCATACCGGAAAACCAGTCTAAATGAGTCGTTACCGTACCGACAATTTTTTTTTAATGGTACGGTTACCGAACCTATAAAATTAACAGTTAAACGGTACGGTTACAGTATTGATTTTTGAATGAACGGTTAACTAAAATACCGAAATATATTTTTTTCTCTATTTAATTGTTGTGGAACACTTTGAAACAATTACAGTAATTCTAATATTTGTTGCTAAGTTACAATAATTAGAGGAAATATGTAATTATTTGAGAACTCTAGTACTAATATAAACACTATAATTAGGAAATAGAGTGAATTCTTAGTGTTAGGTATGTTTTTCAATTGGTTTATTATCCAATTTATAATTCATTTTATATTAGAGTACATATATAATATTAAAATATATGCACAAAAAAATTGAAAATATATATGCATATTAAGTAAAACGTTAGTATAGCTTAAATAATGATTAATGGTTAACCGGAAAACCGTATCGAAAAATCGGTTAACTGCTTAGGTGATAACCGGCCTAAGCGGTTACGATTACGATTCGCAGAAAAAACGAACCGATAATTTCAATTACTGAACCAAAATGTTATTTCGGGGTGGTTAACCACCCATGAACACCGTATGAATCACTATTTCGATCTAATAAGAGTATGTACAATGGGGCTCTCCAACTAGCTCTCCAACTAGCTCTCCAAGGAGAGAGAAAATGGAGAGCCACCTCTTACCCAACAATGGGGCTCTTAGGTGTGTTTTGGGTGTCTCTCTATGGAGACACTTTGCCAAAGGGCTCTTGGGGGAGATACCATTTGGATTGATGGGGAGATGGCTCTCCAATGTGTGGGACCCACTTTTTATTGTAATTACTTCAATTCTTTTTTCTTCATGCAACCATTTAATGATCTTTTCTATAAAAATTAAAAAAAAATGGTAATAATTATTATGCCAACAAGTATAATTTTCCTTTATCTATAAAATGAGCCTAATATTGGATATTTAAAAATTAGTTTTTCATGTTGTAGGTTAATTTTTCATTCCATGCCAAATTTATGAAAATTAAATATTAGCACTCATAATTATATTGTTTTTTAAAAATTCTACTTTGCTTAATTATGAAAAAGATTAATTTGTAATTATATTTAATTTACATGAAACTTAATTTATATAACTTTGATCATAATATGAAATGAGGTTCATTTATTGACATGGGGATCACAAAATAATAAAAAGTTGAATGGAGAGCTCTTTAAAGGATTTTATTGTTGTTGGGTGTTTTTAGACATGGCTTTTGAGAGTAGCTTGAAGAGAGAGAATAGGAGAGAGAGTGTGAAGAGCTAGTTGGAGAGACATCAACCATTGTACATGCTCTAACATGCTTTTTTGTGGAAATAGAAACAGAGTATCATCTTACCGTACATTTTCGAATAAACTGTTCGCATAGACTTTTATTCACATTATGTAATGTAATATAGAATTATTATTTCAATATTCCAATTTCTTTAATCATTGAGTGGGGCTGTAGGAAACTACCGACGACAACCCAGCCACCAACCACATCAGTATAGTTTAATAATACCATATAATTTTAATAATGAAAAAGCTATATACAGCCCTAAGGCTATATATAAGAAGCTAAAAATGGAAATAAGTTGCATCAATTGATAATTTATTACATCGATTGTTGAAATTTTTTCCATAAATTCACAACTTATTTTCATTTTAAGTAATATATTCATATCTTATATCCAACCCTAAGGACTGCATATAGCATAACCCTAATAACAAAGTTATCAAGAACCAAAGAAAATTTCAACCCACGTTACGTCATGATAGACGTAAGATGAATGCTGAGTCAAAAGTCAAAGTTTCATAGAAAAATCTCATCCAAAAAAGGTCGAAGTATTTTTTTATGGAGAATTCTAGACACTTGTCCTGTCCTATTATAAATATAGTATGTGGGATAGATGAGCTTTCATCGGTAAAACAACCAAAACTCTCTCTCAATCTTTTGATCTATCTGTTTGTTAAGAAAATTATCCATTTTCATCAAAATTATTAACGTATAGACATGGGAATCAAGATTCATGGAAGCCCTTTTTCTACAGCCACACTCCGTGCTGTGGCCGTTGTTGAAGAG
The DNA here is from genome assembly GCF_026745355.1 of Beta vulgaris subsp. vulgaris. Lineage (NCBI taxonomy): Eukaryota > Viridiplantae > Streptophyta > Magnoliopsida > Caryophyllales > Amaranthaceae > Beta > Beta vulgaris. The sequence continues at coordinate 14,267,705 of NC_079209.1, forward strand.
AAGGGACTCGATTACGAATTTGTTAACGTTGACATGAAATCCGGCGCTCACAAGCAAGAACCTTTTATCTCGCTTAACGTAAGCTTTCAAATACAATCATCTTCTGGTTATATATGCTTAATTGCTAATGATGCGTCCTCCCTTCATTTTTTGTTGCCAATTTCACGCTTCCTGTTGCAATACTCTGATTAATGATTATCAATGTCTCTATCAAATATCTCTACCAGTTTAATATTTGTACTTCCTCTAATTTTTATTAATTTATTTATTTTTTTAAACAGAGTTTTAGAAGAAATAATGTTTCAAAAAAAAAAGAAATAATACTCCATCCGTCCCATAATATAATGCTTGTTTTTGTTTTACACAGTCTTCAAAATGTAACTTTGATCTTTAATATCTTCAATTCCGTATTAATAAAAAATATAAAAAGTTGATATTATAAAATTATACCTATTGATACGACTCTAACAAGATCCCACAAGAATATGTATTTTTATATATACAAATGAGAATATTTGGTCAAAGATTTTAAAATTTGACCCATAAAAACTGAAGTAGGCACTATATTATGGGAGAGAGGGAGTAATAACTTGATCACGAGCATGTATCATTGTACCAACACTGATTGGCTACACAACTGTAATCCATTGGAAATTATAGTTTCCATACATGTTTACTTGGTTTATTTTTCCGATAATGGTAAAAAAGGTGGCAATTAAATCAAGATTGCTCTAGTATCTTATGTCAAATCATAAAGCAAGATAAAATAAATATCTAAAGCAATAGAGTCATAATAGTATTTTAGAACTCTAAAAAAAAAGAAAAACTATTGTTATATTAAAGCTAAATGTATGTGCGAGAGAAAGTTAGTGGTTCTATTTTTAAAATAAAAATAAAAGAAATGGTAAATTAATAAGTGATATTTCAGAAAGAAATACGATTAACTAATAAAAATTTGAGAGAGCATATATGAAAATGAACAAGGTGTATGTTGAGAATACATAGTTATCCTAGATTATAATTATTATGAATAACAGCAGTTTAGTATTAGTAAATATAATTAAAGTTAAAGTTAATAAGATAAATTTAAGAGATTATAAATTATTTATTGTATAATTAAGAGGGTTGTTAGATAACAGTGTAGGATAAGGTGAGAACTGGTGTAGAATAATAATAAAAAAAAGATCACAGATGCTTTTATAAATATGAAATGGACTAATGGAGTAAAAGGACAAATGGTGTAGGATAAGGTGAGAACTGGTGAGGGTCACATCTATTTTCTTTTTCTTATATAATAATTTTTGTACTCACTATTCTGTTCACATTTTCTCATGCATATTTTTAACTTAAATATCTTTTATTATATATTATTAAAAATTATAACGATTGAATATTGATAATGTACTAAGACGAATCAAACAAAATTCAAAATGAGAAGATTTTCTCTAAGTATAAATAATATCAAGATTCTAAGTGAGAACGATAAAAAAAACAGAGGGAGTATCAAGGTATAAATATGTGATCGTTAGTTCCGTACAATTTCATAATGTCACCTCCTTATAAATAAAGGGGAATTTCTTTTGTGCTCTAATAAGATTATCTGACTTTGATTAACCTCGGAAGAGTTATAAAATAACAATTTCATTATTAATGTCACAGTTATAGAATAGACTAGTACGGTAGTACATGACAACTTCATAGAAAGATTATTTTTGTAGTTACCAATTGAATTTTTTTTAAAAAAATTGTTTTGTTACATAAAAAAATGTTAATTATGTAAGATGTTATTGGATTTGGCGAGTGTGAATTTATTTTTTTGAAGGCACAAAATTTTGAAACCCTCGTTTGTTTTTATTTTTTCTTTTAATATTTACTCCTACTAAATAGCTAGAGATTCTAATGGTGAAAATTATGTAGTCGAGAATATTGTAGTTATTTCATAATGGATTGAGTATTTCTTACAAAAAGAGTATAATTTCTTTTCTTTTTTTTCAAATCTTTATTTTAATTTTAAAAGCTTTTGTTTCCTTTAAAACATACTGTTATTCTAGAAGGATTATTTTAACCTTGAGTGGGAAGATGGCTTGCTGTTCGCTTTATTAAAGTAAAGATATGAATATCAAAGTCTCCTTTTGAATTGATACCTTGTAATTATTGAAAGAACCATGCTTGTATCCACTAGTCTTCACGTTTCACATCTGTTATTCTAGAAGAAACGTTATTTAAGCTTTTCTCTTCACATGATTGCAGCCATTTGGTCAAGTACCAGCTCTTGAAGATGGAGACGTTAAGCTCTTTGGTAAGGATGCTTTACCTTAAACTATTATGGATCGCCTATGTCACAAAAAGAAAATACTTCTACGGATTATGTACATAACGATACTATTATTCATCCTTCAAATGTTTTTTTCATTGAAACAAAAATTGTGACAAAGATTTCATTCTTAAACAGAATCAAGGGCGATTTCACAATACATAGCATACACCTATGAAAGCAGCGGAACTCCTCTTACATTCAACGACGGAAAGCAAAGGGCAGAGCTTGCTGTTTGGATGGAAGTCGAGGCTCACCAATTTGACCCGGTAGCTAGTAAACTCGCTTGGGAGCTTGTTTATAAGGGCATGTTTGGCTTGGAAACAGACAATGCTGCAGTCGAGGAAAATAAGGCTAAGTTAGCTAAGGTCCTTGATGTTTATGAGGCACGTTTGGCTAACTCAAAGTACCTGGCTGGTGATTCTTTCAGCTTGGCTGATCTTCATCACTTGCCTCCCCTTCATTACGTGATGGGCACACAAGTGAAGCAGTTGTTTGATGAACGCCCCCATGTGAGTGCTTGGTCCAAGGATATTTTAGCTAGGCCTTCTTGGGAGAAATCTTTGGCCTTGCAGAAACAAGCTTAAAGTAATATACTAATATTACTACCTATGTTACCTGGACTCTTTGGTTTACCTCGACTATCCTATCATATTATCATATTGTCAAGTCGGATACTTGGACACGTATCCGTGCCAAACACTAGAACTCGAGTCTGAGTAACATGGATCTTCACTGATACCTTGGCTTGTTTTCATGTAATGAATTGTCTTGCAGTTCCTCCTTGTAGCGGTAGCTGCATTGCTTTGTGGTGTGCCAAATTTTACGTTGGTGTTTAAATTTTTGTGAGGTTGTGTTTGTGAATTGATCTGTATTGTCCTAATAAAATTACCAGTTATCAGAGTTTTAACTCAGAGTTTAAGAAGAGTTCTAATTAAATACTAGTAGAATAATAATGTTTTGTTGCGGTTTTTTTAGGGGCTATTGCTGCAGTTTTCATATCATAACAAATGTAACCAATACTCCAATAAGTTCTGAAGCTATTGTTGTGGTTGTAGGTCGTAACCACAACGGTAGGTACTTTTCTTTATTTATTTTTTTGTTGCTAGGAAATTTGAGAATTGAGACAAGTTAAAATTATAGATGGACATTGAATGCTGTTTTTTTTTTTGCATTTTTATAATTTGATTATATGTTAAAAAGACACACTAAACAAAAAAGCTTCAAATATCATCCACTTAATTAAAATATTAATTGGACAAAAGAAAGTAGTGTTCCATCCAACAATTTCTTAAAAGGAGAAGCTGGTTTAACATCCAAACGTCAAAGATATACACACTTGTGATTTATACATAGGTATATCAACATATAATCAAATATTAATTATGTGAGATCTAGCTTGTTAGATTTGTTTTTTTTTTTTTTTCAAATATCAATTTTTATAATACTTACCTGTTCATAATTGAAAGTTTCATGTTGGCAAGCATGAAAGTCAAATTATATAGATCAACTAGAAATAAAGGTAATATAAAGACCGCTTAGTGGTTGTGTGAGGTCCTCCTTCCACCCTGTAACAGGGGTTTAATTCTTACCCCTTACAAAGAGGATTCTCAATTTAGTTCTCACCCCACACTCCAAGGTAGTAGGAGATGGAGAAGTAAGGGAAGGGGGAGATAGCGTTGGGCTTTGAGCAGAAGGCCCAAAATCTAACAAGGTGCGATCATGCGTGTTAGGAGTAGGTGAACCCACTAAATGTGGGAATTTGGAGGTGGGTTACGGAGAGATATGGGCCAAGCAGTAGGTGGAGAGGGTGTTTGTAAGGTTGGGCAATTTTGTGAGGTTGAGTGGTGTATTAAATATGGTGAGATGTCTTTTTTTTTTTAACACAAACAAACGATTATATTAATAGTTCAGTAGCTTACAAAATATCAGTGCAGCAAGAGCTAAGCTTGGAAACAAAAGAACAAAATTATCCAGATGATAAAAGCTTAAGATATAGCAGCAACAACTACATAACTTGCTAATTACTGGGCTATTGGATTGACCAGCTCTTGCATGTATTCCTGCAATACACATTGAGGGGGAGCAGTGTGAGTGACCTTGTCCCTCTCCATATCCATGCCAAACTTAGCTAACTTGTGAGCAACCATGTTAGCATCCCTCTTTGCGTGAAGGAAGACAACCACCCAGTTGGTTTTAAGTAACTTGACTATATCACATATAATCGCGCTGAGCTGATGATGGGGAAGTTTCTCAGCTCTATCCATCATTATCTTCAAGGCTTGGGCATCCGTTTCCACCTCTAACCTGCTGATGTTATGGTCCTTAGCCAGAGATAAACCTTCTCTAATAGTTGCTAGCTCAGCTGCTGCAGGATTGATAGCATCAAACTTTGTCGAAAAGCCCATAAACCAAGACCCATCAGTTCTTCTTATTACGCCACCTCCACTTGCCTTATTATTTGATTTCCAAGCACCATCTGTGTTCAACTTCAGATAGCCATGAACTGGAGGTCTCCAAACAGTGGGTTGACTGACCTTCTGATTTGTCACATTCTGTTTTAGGAAAGCATCATTGTTATGCAGATAGTCAATAAAAAAATGATTGTATTGCGTAGAAGATCTTGCCATTACTCCATCAAAGACCGCTTTGTTTCTGTTCTTCCAAATATGCCATATGGCAATAACAAAGATCTCAAGCCAACCTTTCGGTTGCCTGAAGTTAAACAGAATCCAATCATACCAGTCACTATTAAAGAAACTTACTACATCCACCTGTTTGGCTAAGTTAAAAAACTGGAAAATGTGCTTCCAAAGAATGCTAGCATGAAAACATAATCTGAAAAGATGCAGATGGGTTTCAATCTGATTATAGCAGCATTGACATTGAGGATCAAAATGATGAATTTTCAATTGTAAATTTTCAGCAGTTGGGAGGATTCCATGAACAACATTCCACAACAACATTTTATATTTAAAAGGAGCATGAATTTTCCAGAGTTTAGACCATAGATTTTGAACAGGCCAAATGGAGTGAACATGATTCTCAGTACTATGGTAGGCAGATTTAATATCAAATTGGCCATCTTTGGAGAAAGCCCATCTTAGACCATCCTTAACCACAGCTAGCTTAGGAAGCGGAATAGCTTTTATTTCAAGGACAATATCCTGAGGGAGCAAGGAAATAATAGAGTCCAAATACCAAGTTCCATTACGAATAATTCGAGCCACCCTCCAATGAGCCTTAGAATCAGGGATAGAAATGTCTCTATGTTTATAAAGAGGTCCATCACCAACCCAATGATGATACCATAAAGAAATGTCTTCCCCATTCCCAATATTAAAGACAAGCCCTTTGTTCAAGAGCTCCCTCCCTTTAAAGATATCCCTCCAAATAGAAGACTGAGACTGGTTAGGAATAGCATCAAGAAAGTTAGAACCTCTACAATACTTAGCTTTCAAGATTTGGACCCAGAGTTTAGTAGGTTGCGTTAGGAATTTCCACCCCAATTTGGCCATAAAGCAAGTATTCCATCTCCTAAGGTCCCTAATCCCAAGGCCCCCTACTTTCATAGGATTACAAACTTGACTCCATGAGGTTCGAGAAATATAGTGCCTTTGACCTACCTTATTACACAAGAAACGTTTGGTATTTTTTTGCAACTCATCAAGAACACTCATAGGAATAATGTTTGTTTGCATAGCATAAAGAGGGTAAGTGTTAAGAACCGATTTGATAAGAGTGCATCTACCCGCCATATTTAAGAGTTTAGCCTGCCATCCTCGAATTCTATCCTTAGTCTTGTCCATAAGGCCCATATAATCAGACTTCCTGAGCTTATTAGGAGAAATCTGGATCCCCAAATAATTCCCAAAGTCCGAGGAAACACGCAGATTACAATGGCTAGAGATAGAATGCCTAACATTATGATCCATCTTTCGAGGAACAATGATAGTTGATTTTGAGGCATTAAGGAAAAGACCCGAAAGTTCCCCGAAATCTTTCAAAACCCCTAGAATTACATCTAAATTTGCCCGTGACGCTTTCCCAAAAAGGAAAACATCATCTGCATAAAAAAGATGGGAGAGACCAATGTCTTTGGCAATTTTCAGAGGCTTCCAAAGATTAAGGTTAACCTTTTCATGAATTAATTGACTATGTCTTTCCATGCACAACACAAAAATGTAGGGTGAGAGAGGGTCACCCTGGCGAATCCCTCTTGTAGGCAGGAAATCATTTGTAATTTCACCATTCCACAAAACAGAAATTGAGGGGGACGTGATAACACTCATGATGATATTAACTAGCTTAACCGGAAACTTAAACCCAAGCAAGGTCTCTCTAATGAAAGCCCATTCCAAACTATCAAAGGCCTTAGTGAGATCAATCTTGATAGCCATAACATTTTTGCCCCTCTTAACCTTTTTGAACATATGAGCAACCTCTTTAAGAATAATGATGTTTTCATCTATGGTCCTGTCTAGAATGAAGCTAGTTTGAAGGTGATTAATCAAATTAGGCATGATATTACGCAACCTAGCAGCAATGGAATTGGTTAAAAGTTTGAGGATAGTATTACAAAGGCCAATTGGACGAAAATCATTTATAACAGTAGGGGCTTCCTTTTTTGGAATGAGACATATGTAAGACCTGTTAATAGAATCTGGAACAACACCTTTATCAAAGCAATCATTTAAAAAACATACCAAGTGATCATTAAGAATACCCCAGAATTTTTGGTAAAAGATGGGTTGAATACCATCCGGCCCTGGACTTTTTAAAGGAGCCATGGACTTAACAATGACCTCTACTTCTTCTTTTGAAAACATTTTTGTTAGATCAAGGCCATCCTCATGCAAAATATGAATGTGAGATTCGAAAGAATGCATACGTTTGCTAAAGGAATGTTTAGTAGAAAAGATGTTCATGAAAGCTTTTCTTGCCATATTTTTTAGATGCAAATCATCAAAAACCCAGTTTCCATCTAAATCTTGCAATGCATGTATTTTTCCTTTAGATTTTTTAATCTTAGCCAACACGTGAAAATAGCGAGTATTATAGTCTCCAAAATTCCGCCAATAGAACCCAGCTTTTTGAGCCCAGATTCTTCTTTCAACATGATGTATATTATTCAGATCTAGAAGAAGTTGCTTCTCCAGATGAACTAAAAAGTCAGAATTACGCAACGAGAGAGAAGTTTGGATCCCATTCAATCTTGCATGAATTCTCTTTTTCTGTAAAGTCAAGTTACCAAACACGTTCCCATCCCAAGCACGAATATTTCTAAGGAATTTATCTCTTCCAGCAAGAAAATCTACTCTAGGATGTAACCAGTTGCTAACAAAAAAGTCCTTAAAATCCGGATGCCCTAACCAAGCCTCTTTACACGAAATGGATAATTTTTAGAGGAAGAAATGGAAGTGTTTAAATTAATTGATATAGGGCAATGATCAGAGTATGTTCTTGGTAGATGGCTTACCTGCGTTCCCGAAAATTGAGTGATCCAAGTATGATTAGCTAAGGCCCTATCCAAGCGCTCTCGAATCAAAGCCGTACCCTCTCTTGCATTTGTCCATGTAAACGGATTACCATCAAACCCAAGATCAACTAGGCATAACGCATCCATGAAGGAGTTAAGGTCCTTACATTGTGTGGAGCGAAACACCCTACCACCGGTCTTCTCCCCCTGACTCCTCACCTCATTCAAGTCTCCCACAACCATCCAAGGCACCTGGTCAGGAGGAAGATTCTGCTCCATATTTCGCCACATCTGATGTCTCTCTTTAGCTGTAGCAGGGGCATGCATACCCATAATGAGCACTTCCGGTTTATTAGGGATAAACTTGAACAAGGAGTGGAAGTAATACGGAGAGACTTCACTCCAACTAACTAGTTTTACATTTCGCTTCCACATAAGCCATATACCTCCCTTCAACCCATGAGGAGGCATAGCTTTAAAATCATCAAACCCTAAAAGCTTAGTAACTTGTCTAGCACGACGTTCCTCCGCTTTAGTTTCAAAAATGACAAAGATGGAGGGGTTATGAAAACGAACCACATCCCATGCATGTGAAACAAAAGCATTATTCGAGGCTCCCCTAACATTCCAAGTGATTATCTTCATTTTCAAATCCGGTAAAATAATGGGATTCGGATCGCTACTACTGCTCATCACCTCCTTCCCTTTCCTTGATATGGGCTTCATGAACCTTTCCCAATCCTTCCATATCTGAGACATGCCCAGGCTCCAAATGTCCGTCAAACTTATCGGCGTTACCATTGCATTTATTTCCAGCTTCTCCATCACAAATATTGAGTGGCGAGTTTCTAATTGCAACCCCACTACTTCCCTTTGAACATAAAACATTGCTATGTTGAATTGCGTTGATTCTAGGTCTAGAGCGTGACTTTTTAATAGTAAGGGAAAGGTGGGAATATTTGAGGGGGGAGGTTGAAGTTGTCTTTGGCTCAGGTTGCGATGAACTGGATTTTTCACGAGGGAACTTAGCGAAGGGTTGGTGGGAGTTAAGCTTTTGAGAGTGCCTACCATCATCTCCAACTTTGGAAGAGAAATCGGGTTGCGAAGAGAACTCCAAAGGAGCGGTTGAGGGTGAGATGGAAACAGATTTAGGAGATTTGGGGTTTTGTGCGAGGAGACATTCAGGTGTTTCGGAGGAGATTGTTGGGGAGGGTTTGGTGGAGGTATGAGGCGAAGTGGAGGGGCATTCAGGAGTGGTGGATGGACATGAGTTGGAGGAGGGGCAATGGGGCGAATGAGTTGAGAGGATTGGGTTGAGACTAAGAGAGTCTCCAATGGTTGAGAGTTCTCTACTTTTTGATCTACCATGGAGGGGAAATTTTCCTTGGACTTTTCCATGAGGCTGTGAACTGAGAATATCCGTGGGAGTGATTATCAAGGAGGAAGGTGAATCAAGTTGCATGCATTGATCTTGGTTTATATGGGAATTAATCATGGTTGGGTTAGGAATACCCCGTTCCGCCAAGTGTCCAGGTTTTTGAAAGGAAGACAAAGAATTGGAAGGGTTAACCGGAAGAGCAAGAGGCAGAGACATTGAGTTGGAAACCTCGAAACTCTCGCAATCATCTTCGGATATTGTGCATGGGATTTGAGGATCTTTAGTTGTGTTTCTAAACTTCTCCAGTAGTTACTAGTGGATGCGCCGTTAGAATTAAACTGGTTGACTTTAATTTTTCTAGATACTTGAGCAACTAACGAGGTGTGATTAACAATGGCTTTTCCTTTGTTTTGCTTCATTTGCTGACCCGGATTTATATTATAGTTTGGCTTCTTCCTGTGAACAACCACAGTCCAAGGCCCATCAGGCTCCATCCGAGGCCCAGTTTGAACATTACCTTCCCCCTTTTCTAACTGAGAAAATCCAGAAGGTTTCAGAAGATCTTGTTTATCCGCCAACTGTGTTGGTTGAACAACAGTTTTGCCAGGTGTATCCCCTAAACGCAACACCTGTCTAACATTGGCAGTTTCTGCTAAAGTCTCACCTAACAACCCTTGCACATCTGATTGGGCCTCCAAACCCTCCTCCTTCCTTACTGAGCAATTCGCCTTTTGATGGCCAACTCGCCCACAATGGAAACAAAGAGTATGCAAATTCTCATAAAATTGGCTGCCAATGATTCATCACCCATACTCTAGTAAGGATTGGTTTTTCCAGGGAGATTTCCACACAAACACGGGCATAACGCGCTCTTGATAAGTTGTTCGTTGCATAATCAACTCGGATTGGCTTACCCACTTTGCTTGCTATTGAATGAAGAGCCTCCTTATCATAATATTCGACAGGCAGTTCTGGAAAATGAACCCATATCGCAAGCTTATCAAATTGATCTTCAGTTGGCCTAAAGTTAGGTTTCCAACGATTTATCATCAAATAATGATCAAGGACATACCATGGCCCTCCAAATAAGGCCCTTTCATAATCATCCTGGAGACTAAATCGAAACAGAAAGACTCCCTTCCCCAGATCAATGACCTCCACGGTGCCCCTCGGTTTCCACAATACTCGAATCCTCTGAGTCATGAAAGATGGTCTAACAGAGATTCCCAAACACTTACCCATCAGAGTTGGACTCCAAGGTTTCCTAAGTGCATGTAATTTTTCATTAGAGAATAAAACAACATTATCACCTTTAGGGACCTCTACTTCTGGTTCCTCCCAATCCATAGAATTGAGGAAAATAGCCTTAGCCTCCTTAAACCAGTGAGTAGAGTTCGCTACTACCTCCTTAAACGAACCCTTGGCTGGCTTGTCCTGTGAACCTAAGTTGCATTGAACATCCTCCATATCTTGAGCTTGAGAATCAATCTTTGCATCTAGCGACGTTGGGTTTGGCAATTCATTTGAATCCATGGACAAAGCAAGAGAGAAACTCTAGTAACTAACTCCCAGAGCCCTTAGATCAAGGATCTAAGGTTTCCCCCTGGTTATCAATCACTAGAGAGAGTACTACTTTTTAGAGAGAGAAACAGTTCTACAATCTTCTTCTAATATGGTGAGATGTCATCAGTTAGAAATTCATATGAGGGAGGCACGTAAATATTTTGAGGAGGCAAAGGGAAATGTTGCTCATCAAATATAACGTGACGACTAATAATAATCATTTTGAATAACAAGTCGTAGCATTTATATCCACGATGATGGGAAGGGTAGCCCTGAAAAACTCACAGAATGGAGCGAGGTTGAATTTTATTTATAGTAGATGAGGGAAAAAGAAGGAAGCATAAGCAACCAAAAACCCGGAGATGAGAATATGCAGGATCTCGTTGATAAAGAATTTTGAGGGGGGATTGGTATGCTAAAGTCTTACTTGGAAGAATATTAAGTAGGTGAGTAGCCATTTGCAATGCATGATGCAAGAGGTTTGGGGGTATGGTAGCATGGGCCATGAGAGTGCGAACAAAATTGTTAATGGTTCAGATTTTTCTGTCAGCTTTTCAATTATGAGATGATGTGTATGGACAAGAGAGGCAAAGAGATAACCCATGTCCTTACAAAATGCCCAAAAAGGCCCATTAATAAACTCCCAACCATTGTCACATTTGATATTTTTTATTTCCCATTCAAATTGAGTGTGGATAAATTTTCTAAAAGTGAGAAAAGTGGAGTAAACTTGAGATTTTTGAGACAATGGAAGCGTCCACAAATAATAGAATACTCATACAACACAACAAGATAATATTTATGGCCTAAAGAGCTCAAAACGGGAGAAGTCCAAAGATCACAATGCACAATATTAAATGGCATAAAAGTGCATGAATGAGAAGCAACAAAGGGCGATTGAATATGCTTTCCAAGAGGACATGAATGACAAACATGATCGCGAGATTGTTTAGTACATTCAATAAATTTATTTTGCCTAAGAGAATAAAAAACAGGAGCTTCGGGATGACCGAGCCGCTCATGCAACAAAGAAGGAGCTAAAGCAGCAAAGGTAGATGGAGTAGTAGTGGTGCTGAGGGGATAAAGTTGTCCTTGACTGTCACATCTCATTAGACGTATTCTCTCTCTGAAAATCCTTCACAGAAAACCCAAAATGATCTAACTCCACAAAAACTGAGTTATCAGTTGTAAATTTTTGAGCTGAATCTAAGTTTTTAATGAGATTTGGAGCATGGAGAACATTGTTTAAGGATAAAGGAAGGTTTGGGGAAGATAATTTGGTGTGACCATTATAACGAATTGGAATAGAATGACCATTTCCGACAATTATACCACGATTATTATTGCTCAAGTTAAAATAAGACAAAAGATTACCTAGTGTATATGTCATATGACAGGTGGCGCCAGTGTCCATATACCAGTTTGCATCAGGAGGATTAAGAACAAGAGTGTGCATCGCGGCTTCAATGTCGGTTGGCATAGAAGGGACTACTGCAGAATATGCTTCGGTTGGTCGTGGCCCAAGTATACTCGAATTAGGTTGTTACCGCTGCTGAACAATGGGCCTGGCCCAAGGAAATGTTGTGTATGGGGTGGGTGGGACGACCTAAGGTATACATAGCCTTGGCCATACTTGCTGCCCACCACTCCACGTTACCCACTGTGGTTGTTGTCCCCGTTGAATCCCTCCTCGTTGCCCACCACCAGAACCAACTTTACAATATATATATATATTTTTTTTGTTGATAATTTGTTTTGTTTTATTAATGGCTTAGAAGTACCATTGCTACCAGAGAAGTATGGCCCATTACATGCTAAAGGACCCAAGTTCATTACATGAACTCATCTTTAATTAGAGAAGGGTTACTCAAAACAAACTGAATACATGATTAAAACTAGAGCCAGGCAATAAATTCATCCCTCTTACTAAATTCTTGCTTTGCTAATGAATCTGCCACCGTGTTTGTTGCACGACTTTTGTGGAAAATAGTTATACTCGGGGATTTCTTTGTTTTGCCTCGGATGAAATTGATAATGAACTTCAAGTTCCACCGGCCTCCACTAACTTGATTGCACCAATTCAACACGAATTTTCCATGGTGATCTCTAAGCACACCTCCTATTGATGAAGATGAGAGTGTTGAGCTGAAAGAGGCGTCAACATTCCATTTCAACGAGGCATGGGGAGGAGGAGCCAAAGATTCGACAGCAACAACTTTCAAGGAGGATTTGCATGAAGAACGAGATGAATTCCAAAGTAGACAAGTCGGGTTTCGGAGTATTTCATCTGAGCTAAAGGGGAAATAATCACCCCATTCCTTCATCCACCAACTTAGCCTAAGGATGATGAGGCCTTTCAATTGATTCATTGAACATTATTTGCTTTCAAAGATTCCGCAAAAATCAGACGCTAAAAACGCGGAATCGGACGCTAAAAGAATTAGCGTCCGTCAACGGACGCTAAAAGTCGGATGCAAAACCCCTGGTCGCTAATACTTGGATTAGCGTCCGACAAGCGGACGCTAAAAATTTAGCGTCCGATTTTGTCCATTTAGCGTCTGATTTTCAGACCCTAATTAGCGTCCGACTTTTCAGACGCTAATTAGCGTCTGAAATGACGGATGCTAATTAGCGTCTGAAAATCAGACGCTAAATGGACAAAATCGGACGCTAAATGTCCAGTACAATCAGCGCTAAATGGCCAATACATCAATGCTAAACGCTAAATGTCCTTTTGAGTCACTAGTTTCATTTTCTCTTAATAATGTGAACACAAAATGAAAAGAAAAAAAAATTGGAATTGAAACATGAAATTGAAACATAAATGGAAGTACTTCTTATTAATTATTATGGTAAATGCAACATATTTTACATCCCTCAGTAATATCTAGAACAAAATTACTTGAACTAAAATGTTAAATAAAAAGATTACATCAACTACAATATGAAACAAAACCAATCTCTTCTCATATGGAAGACAGTATTTCAAAATTACTTCTATTCACTTATTCAAAAAAAAAAATACATCTATTCAACTAATATTTGGATTCAATCTCTTCAAATAATCCTTGAACACATCTGATCTGCAACCACCAAGATCTGCAACCATAGAATTAAAACAACAAAACTTTAACACCAAAATTTAACCCAAGCATAATTAAATGAGATTAACCAAAATTAACCAAATTAACAAGAAAATAACCAAAGATTAACTGAAAAATTAATAAAATCCGAACCCCATAACCCACAAACCCGCAACTCATAATAAAAAATCTGAATGACAAAAAATAAGTACGAAAAATCAAAACAGAAAATAAATTTTTTTAAAAAAAAAAAACAGAAAACGAAATTAAAATTAAAAAACGAAATTAAAAAACCACAAAACCCAAATTTTTTTTAAAAAAAAAATCAAACTGAAATATATACAAATACTTTATAGGGGAAGATGGAATTTTTTTATAGAAAAAAAAGGACAAAGATGTTCATAAAAAAACATAGATCTACCACAATACTAACCCCCGAAAAACAAAAAAAAAAATCGAAAAATATATAAAAAAAAACATTTTAAATAAAAACCCAGAAAACCCACCTACCCCACGAACCAAAAAACCAGAAAACCCACCGGATCTTCGATGCTGAGCGGAGTTCTTCGATGAACGCGACGAACACTTTCGGCGGCGACAAATAGTTTCAATGACGCGACAAAAACGATGGATCGTGCGGAGTTGCTTGATGGTTTGTGGGCGGTTGAGGCTTTGTTCGCATGGTGGTTAGATCCGAAGAGGGGATTTAGGGATTTAGGGATTTAGGGTCGGAAGAGGAGAGAGAGGGGAGGGAGGGCCGCGTAAGTGAGAGAGAGAGAGAATGAGAGTTTGACAGGTGAAAGAGGGAGTTAGGTTTTGAGGGAGTTAGGGTTTGAGCGGCTTATTATATGAGGAGAATGAAAGCAAAGGCCGGGCTGCCACGTACGTGTTTAAACGGGAATTTGGTCGATTTATTTTAATATGGATTATAATTAGCGTCCGCATTTTCGGACGCTAATTAATCAAACACGGACGCTAATTACCGTCCGGTTAAAAGTCGGACGCTAATTTTTGATAAACGGACGGTAATTTGCGTCCGCTCCATAGACGGACGCTAATTTTTGAAAAACAGACTCTAATTTGCGTCTGATTGTTATCCGACGGTAATGTTGAATTTACCGTCCGCTTACGGTGCCGGACGGTAAATTCAGACGCTAAAAGCGCGGATTCTTGTTGTGATTACCTTCCAATTTTTTCTAATAAAAGATCAATTGAAGGGAGAATTTCACTGTTGATGGATGTCTTTTAAGGACAAAGGGAAGACCCATGATTCTCCCCAAATTTCCAGCCAACGGTACCAAAATTCCGAGGCTACGGGGCAGCCCATGAATAAATGGTGTACAGTTTTCGAATGATTATTGCATAGCACATAATTATTTTTCGAGCTTTCAATGATACCCAATCTCCATAAGCTGTCTCTGGTATTTAATCAAGTAGCACAATCCAACCAAAAATTTCTATGTGAAATGGAACCAACGTTTTCATTAGTTTTGAACTCTTGTATATGGGATATAGTCCTAGCCAAAGTTGTATCTTAGATATTTTATTTTTTTCTTTTTTATATACACACCTTTATACTTCGATATTGTTCACGTTTTTCACTTTGTTAACTGTTAACTTTGTTTAATATTTCTGATTTATACAAAAAAGTAACAGTCATGTGGGATTAGATGTGATTCAACATATATATTTTGAATATTAATTTTTAATAATTTTTACTTGTTCGTGATAAAAATAATATTAGTCAAAGTTTTACGTCGGCAAACCTGAAAGTCAAACTATATAGATGAAAAAGAAACACAAAGTAATATAAAATAAAAATAGTACTGATGGATCATACATTCATAATCTCTTTTTTATTTAAATTGTTCAACTTCTATATTTCATTTGCCAACAAAGATTATTGACTATTGATAATTTTAGTTGGTGCAAATCTGGATTTCGACTTCCTCAGTCGTCTATTGATGAGTTGATATTAATTATTTTGTGGTTGAGTTGTACTAATGTGATGTTAGTGAGTAGTGACTAGTGACTATTTTGACAAACATGTTTTTTTTTTTTTTTTTGTTTATCATTCACGTGAATACAGTGCAAGTTGGCAATTATTTGATTTGCCATGTGATTTACATGTCAATACTCCATTGGATCGAAAAAATGAGTCATTCTATCTCTTTCATCCGAAATATAGTCATTTTACTATGTCAAAACAATATTCCGTGATATTCAGATACCGGGTATGTGCCAATACCTTGGCATTTATGTAATTTTTATGAAAAAAGTAATATTAAAAAATTATAATTTTTTTATTTCATATTTGTTTTTTGGGGGGGCTTGTTAGTTGAAATCTTAAATCATATTTGGGCTACATCAAATCATATCAGTTCGGTATTAAATCATATCTGAGCTACATCTAATCATATCAAGTAACTGATATGGCAAAAGTTGTCCCATACCGGGTATGGGACTATACTTTCTCATGTAATTTCAGTGAGTAATTGAGATAGGTTTAAGGAGTGAGTTCTTCCTTGTTAAAGTCTAGTATTTACTTGAAATTTAAGAGAAATGAGGGGGTTGGGGCCTTTGGAGTGTATGGCTTATAATGAGACTTTAAGTAGAGGTGTGAGGACGATTTAGAGAGTTTCTTCTTACCTATTAAAAAAAATTCATAACAACTTTTTTTTTTTTTTTTTTTTTGCTGAAAGGGAAATTCATAACAATACTGATACAACATTATAGGTCCATCGATATAAAATTTTACTCCCTCCATGGCTCTGCCTTCTCTCTAGAAAACCCACCTAGCTCCCCTAATAGCAAATCCTAAAAACCCTAGCCTCCTCCCTCTTCTCTTTCTCCTAGATCTAGCCATTGTTATGGCCTAGTTGTGTCTTCTAGTCCAATTTTCTCCTATCCTCAGCCGGACTCTTTCTTTCTAGCCTCTAAATCTGCTTTTGCCATTTCTAATTCAATCAATTTGGAATGGTGCTCGCGGTATGGGTTTGCTCGCGGTGGTTCGTGAGTGTTCGTTTGCTCGCAGTGTGGGGTTGTTCGCGGAGTGGGGTCGCTCGCGGTGACAAAATTCCGTTCGCAATGGGTCCGTGTTTATTCGCGAGGGGTTGAATCTTTTTCACCCATTTTGACTGTGCTCTGGTTCTGTCAGTTTTTGTTGCCAGAGTCTCATTCGTGGTGGTCGTGTTTGCGGTGGATATGGCGAGTGATTGGGAGCTTTTTCATTTTCGGTGGTGCTTGTCTTGCCCCCGTGAAGGGTTCGACGTCGATTTGGGCCTGGGGAGATGGCGTGGTGCCGCGGCGGAGCATTTGCTCGAGTTCCTTAGCTCCTTTTTTCTTCGTTATTTCTGTCCTTGATACTTGTTGTAAACACCCTTAGGGGTGCTTTAGAGGGTGTCTCTTGTGTAGACACCTCCTAGTTTTCTCTCCTTATTCAAAAAAAAAAAAACTAATTCCAATTTCTTATTTTTATGGGAATTAAGGAAAGTGAAACATGATCATAATTGATATTTAATGTTGTACTTGGATTAGTGAGTAAAGAGTTTTGATATTTAATGTTGTACTTGGATTTGTGAGTAAAGAGTTTTCCTTTTTTTAAGAAAAAAAAGAGTAAACTTACACTAATTAGAATTTTTGTTAAATTATGTTGACTGTTACAACTTATTAAAAAAAAAAATTAATGAACAATAACACACAAGAGATTACAAGTAAAGTAAATAATGGAGACTACAAAGCGTCAAAGTTCTACAATATTTGGGACAACTAAAAGGTAAATATGAACATGACTACATTCGTCATACACTTGGTTGTACCATGTATATGGACCATGATACGCATAAAATTAATTTTTCCCCATTTGCTCATTTGGACTTTTCTTTTTAATACATTTTGCTTATTTACATTATTTAAAACGAGCAATGAGCATAAAAAAAACATTGGAAGTACAATGCTCATGATACACTCGAATATATAATAAAATTTACCGAACTATAATATGAAACTTAGGAAATAATGCACTATTATATGTCATCACAAGATAGGAAAGATATAAATTTAACTCGAATATTGTACATGTATCTCAAATCAAAAGGAGCACTCACTATATATTTCACAAAAATTTACTTGCTTTCATTTTTGGTACATGTTATTTAGCACTATGATCCAATGGGTAAGCAAATTACTATATAAAAAGATCATCTGAACATTATAGGCTATATATTAATTAAACATTGCCAACACTAAAGCCTAAAGGTAAATCAAACTTTTTTCACAAGAACATATACTTAAATGATTGCCACTGATTTTATTTTTGAGGGATCTGGAAGCTCCCTCTCAAAAAAAAAAAAAAAAAAACCACTTTCACGCTAATTATCTCACATATAATATATAATAAAGGAGTCCATACAATAGTTGGGGATATCTGGACAGTAAGTTGCCCACACAGCCACACTTATTACACACTAAACATGATATATAGGTATATAACTACATGACTCAAGTACTTGGAGTTAAATAAGTTTACATAAAACACATAGAGCCCCATAATACACCAACATATACACTCATTATATGACAGAGCATATATATTATTATGCGTTCATGAATTCATCTACAAATTCAAAAAACGAAGAGATCTTATTATAATGTCTAAAAGAGATGAGCTTCATAATAGGATTTGGTCCTCTTTCTAGGTCAACTACCGCCTCATAGAGAACATGGGGGTCGCCCGGATTTACCTTTGTGGTGATTATAAGGTCGTAACGAATAATACCAGTAGGATATTTCTCAGAAGTGCCATTCACAACATTTATGAAATGGAGGTTGTGGCCTTTCTTGTTATACTCCGTCAAAGCATACTCTGCTGCCATTATCACCTCCTTGTTATGTGGATCAACTGGGTGCTTGGCGGTGAAGCCGCTGTAGGCGAGACCGAGGTGGGTGGAGAGAAAGAGAGAGAAGATTGTGATGATGAGATGAGTTGTCTGCATGGTGATAACTGATATAGAAGAGGGAATGTGTGTTTTTTTTTTTCCTTGGTGTGATAAGGGAGGAGGAAGGTCTTGTTTCTATTTATAGAGGGGTTTTGCGGACTGCTTGTTTAGGGGATAAAATGGATTAAAGAAAAGGATGCCTAAACAGATATGTATGACAATAACTTAAGTAAGTAAACATATATAGCCTAAACAGATTTTAAGGAAAATAGTTTTTTTTGATTCATTGGAGCCACAAAGGCGGTACAAAGTACAAAGAAGGGGAGGGGGGATTTGAACCTGTGACGTATCGTACACAACACCTTAATCTTAATCACTAGGCCAAGACATCCTTGGTAAAATAGTTACTACTATTGCCACTACTTTTAACTAAAGTTTTCACATAATTACAATCAACTAGTAGCAAAAGTGACATGCACAAAAACAGTGGGATAGAATTATCCGAGTTCCTACTTATATGGCTCATAATAAACCTAAGTAATGGTTGGTGTGTAAACACATTAACTATCATCAAGATGAGATTCCTATTGTTCCTTGGGCTTTAATTTTTTGCAATCCTTATGAGTTTATTGATGGCGAAGTAAATTAAAAAGTTGTAATTGTTTGACTTTGATGTTTGTTAATGTTTAACTTGGATTATTAAGATATTTAATTTTCTAAATGTGAAAAATTATAGAGTGATTTGTAAAGAGTACGACTATTTGGTTTATACTAGCTAGTTAGATTAGCTCTGTTGGAGTTAAGCTTGAAAAGCCTTATCTTCTTTTATTCTTTTGTCCCACATTGCTTGTGGGAGGGAATGTCTCTTTGTTTTTATATTCTCTCCCTCCTTCTTAATATTGAGTTGGTACTTGAGATGTTTTTGTGGTTCGATGTCATGTTTGGTTTGGCCTTGCTATCACACACGTGCGCCGCTTGGATCGGGCCAGGGCCATGGGCTTTAGGCTTTAAACTTAACTTAACTAACTCTTTGGACCCGGGCTGAGTGCGTTGTCGGAAAGTGGCTGTCTTTCCAAATGGTTGATGACAAACCTGTCATGGACCAAGTTCATGTCTACGAAAATTTATGTGCTGATGTTATAAATGAAGACATGAAGATCTGTGAAGTTTTCCAGGCTAATGTATAGCTGGAAAAATTTCCTCCTTCCTGGAGGGAGTTCCGTAACAATCTTAAGCATAGGAAAGAGTTCTTGTCTCTTCAAGAACTAACCAGTCATATGAGGATTGAAGAGGCAAACCGGATCAAGAATAATCAGGACTCGGTTCTTGTCAATGTTACCAAAGCTAATCTGGTGGAATCTGCTGCTGCTCCAGGTTCTGATAAGTTAAGGTAAGGTAAGGTAAGAAGGTAGTCAATCAATAAAGGAAAGAACCAAGGGAATTCAACAAACTGAATGGTAAGATTCAGAATTCAGAAGAGGATTGTCCTTTGCTATGTATGCGGCAAGCCTGATCATAAAGCTTATCAATGTCCTCAACGCCAAGGGTCTGTCCAAATGGAAACACCTCAGGCCAACCTTGCTATATCTGATGATGTTATTGCTGCTGTGGTTGTTGAAGCAAACTGATCGAAAACAGTTCTGATTGGATTCTGGACACCGGGGCTTCAAGGCATTTCTGTTCGAACAAGGAGCTGCTCCATGATTTCCAGGATGCAACAGAAGGTGAGTGCGTCTACATGGGGAATGCAGCAACTGCTGGAGTGCTTGGACAGGAAAGGTCACTCTAAAACTTACCTCTGGAAAAACCCTCTCCCTTTCAAATGTCTTGTATGTTCCCACTATGCGTCGTAACCTAGTGTCTGGTGCCTTGTTAAACAAAGCTGGTTTGAAATTTTTTTTTGAGCCTGGCAAGGTTGTAATGACTCGTGGTGGAGAGTTTGTGGGGAAAGGGTATTTAAGTGGGGGTTTATTTATTTTGAATGTTGTTTCTTCTGTTATTCATGCTATTAATAAAACTGTTTGTGGTTCTGCTTATATAGCCGAGTATTTAAATTTATGGCATGGTAGGTTAGGACATGTGAATGTTGCTTCTATTAAGAGATAAGGACCTTAGATTTAATTCCGAATCTGTCCTCAATAGAGTTTTCTAAGTGTCCAGTTTGTGTTGAAGCAAAATTTACTAAGAAACCTTGCAAAACCGTGACTCAAAGGACCACCGAACTACTAGAATTGGTTCATACGGACTTAGCTGATTTTCAGAACACTAGAAGTAGAGGAGGAAAATTCTGGTACATTTCCTTTGTTGATGATTGCTCGAGGTTCACTAAGCTATACCTTCTTAAGGCCAAAAGTGAGGCAGGGGAAGCTTTTATAAAGTATAAGGCCGGGGTAGAAAACCAACTTGATAGGAAAATCAAGAGGGTTAGGTCTGATAGGGGTAGATAGTATGAGAACTTCTCTTTGAATGACCATTATGAGAAATTGGGTATCATTCATGAACTTAGTGCTCCTTATGTACCTCAACAAAATGGTATAGCTGAACGGAAAAATAGGCCCTTGAAAAATATGATGAATGCTATACTTGTAAGTTCTGGGTTGCCTAATGAAATGTGGGGGGAAGCTGTTCTTTCAGCTTGTCATGTTCTTAACCAAGTACCTCACAAAAAGTTAGATAAGACCCCTTAATTATGAGCTACGGAAGGGTTATATATCCTCCAAACTTGAGTTTCCTTAGAGTGTGGGGGTGTCTATCTAAAGTTGGGCTACCTGACTATAAGAAGTCAAACATTAGACCCAAGACTTTTGATGTTGTGTTTATTGGCTATGCTCATGCTGCTTATAGATTCATGTCTTTGAGTGATAGGTCCATTTGTGAATACAGAGATGCTGAGTTTTTTGAACATGTTTTTCCTTTGAAAAAGGGTGATATAGCATCTATGCCTTCTTTATAGATTGAGAGATATGTGCATTCAAAGTCAGTCTTATGCCATTCACAAGATTTCAAGTCACAAATAACAATCTCCACCTTGACTTGAAACCAATCAAAAAAGATAACTCGCCCTTAAACAAAATTCCATAAACCTACACATTGTAGGCAGTTCAAAAAATGGACATTTTCTGTAATTGTGTACCGATGCGTCTTCGAACACAAAATCCGTATACAAAACCATCACATGGCCTAGATCGAGAGTATAAAGTCACCAACGCTAAGCATGCTTCCTCAAATTGACCAAACTCTCTTCAAACACTTCTTCATCTCAACAACAAACTCAAAGCAATTCTAGAAACTGAATGACAACAATAATTTCAAATTGCAATTGTACTTAATAAACACAAAAGTACCAAATTTGAGATAAGAAATAGCATAACTAGAACAAAATCTAATGCATAACCAAGATTGCTACTTTATTACAAACTCAAAAACAATCTATCATAGACTCCAAAAAGAAAATCCACACGGTTTCTCATTTTATCAAGAGATCTCAAGGGGACACCAAACATAAAGAGATCGTAGAAACCGCACCCAAATCTTGTAACCCTAAAGTGCAAGATCATCATCAAGAACCGTCGCAATATTTGTAGATTGATCCTCATTGAACCTTTCTCCATTTTTCTTCTTTAATTTCCAACACTCAGATTAATATGACCTTTCACATGACAATAGTTACAAATTTTGCCATAATTCTTTCCACCATGAGAACCAAAGCATTTGTGAGTAGAATTATTAGATTTATTAACCAATTTATTGTCAATTAAATCTCTCTGAGTTAAGGCCTCCTTAACATCCTGCAAACTCAAATCATTTACCATATAATAAGGTATCTCGAAAGTGCTTATACGAAGGTGGTAAAGAACACAACAACCTAATAGCCATATCCTCATCATCGATCTCAACATCGATGTTTTGCAAATCCATAATTTAGAGAAGAATTCATCTAAATAGAACTCAAGCGGTTTACCTTTTCTAGACTGAGATCATGAAGTCTAGATTTTAGTAGTAGACGGTTGGTCACAGACTTTATATATAAAGTGACTCCAACTTCAACCACAAACCCGCAGCATCGTCCTTTGGCAACCTCTCTCAAAACTTCATTAATAGACTTAAATGAATCGCTGAGAGTTCCTTCAAATCCATATCCTCCCACTGATCATCCGTCATACCCGAAGGCTTTTTGGATGCACCTACCAGAGCCTTGTAACAACCACTTTGAACCAGGATGGCTTTCATCTTTAATTGCCATAGGCCAAAATTTACTTGCCTATCAAATTTCTCAATATGAATTTCATTGACATAATAAAAAATCAAACTTGTTCTATAAACACCTAGGATCTTAAACAACCAAGCTCTGATACCAATTTGTTAGGAAACATGGTGTTTTAGTTTGATTAATTTGGAACATAAAATCAATGAAATAATAAAGATGAGAAAACAATAAAGATGAACAAACAATTAACACAAGAATTTACGTGGTTCAGTCAAATTTGACCTACTCCACAGGTGGGGATTAGAGCTTCTTCACTATAATGGAGAAAATCAGAGAGAATAATACAAGAGTCCTAAATCTAGCGGCTAAAAGTGTTTCATAAGTTATGTCAATAATAATGAACACCAGGAAGCCCTTTTATAAGATAAGGAACCTCGTACAAATCCTAAAAGATAACTCAAAAATGAAAAAAAACCGATAAAGCGCGTGTAGCGCAAAACCGGTGCTCCGCTCGACCCGGTCAGGCGAAAATCTGCCCAACCCGGTCGGGCGAAAATCCGCCCACTCGGGCGCGAGTCGAAACAGTTTCATTAGTTCTTCGTAAAACAGTCATAACTTTCTCGTTTCTCAGCAAAATTGGGCATATGACCTATCGTTGGAAATCTCTTTGAACAAGCTCTCACCTCCAATTTGAATCAAATCATTGCAACTAATATATACTTCACAGGGTATAAGTCAAATCGTTGCAACTAAAAAAATCAAAATAACAACTATAATACTCTATGCTAAATAATCACATAGAAATGAAGTTCACTAATAATATCTATCCATACATGTGAATGAAAAGTATGGTCTACCAACTTAAACACATAAATCCTATATAAAAAAACTCAAACACATAAATAATCGGTGTGTTCTTTTCAACCTTTTTTTGCTTATAATCTAAAGTAATCTGAATTTGACATGATTCAAGACGGTTGCTGATAACTTTTAGGCCTGGAGCAAAACCAATAAAATGAGCCCTTATATAGAACAACTTTAAGGGATGTAAGCACAAAGTAGCTTTTACAAAGTTTTTTATGGAATTAAAGTAAGAAAAGTTAATTACTCCTTCATTCTAAAATCTAATGTAAAGAAAATTAAGCATATAAATATTTATAAATAATGATTATGTTGGAGCATTTTTCAAAGAAAAATAACTGATGATAACATTAACATCAATCTTACTTGTGTCATTCCAACGCATTTTATTCTTAATTGCATAAAAGATATATTGTGACATTGTTTTGATGAGGGAATTATTATGAGTTTGTGACATTGAAGGTTCATATAGGTTTTAATTATAATATATAAAATTATATTAACAAACAAAAAAATACGCTAATATTACGGAGAAAAAGAGATGGCAACTAGAAATTCACAACAAAATTCTGAACTTTTTTAATTACAATAAAATACATAAAATTTGCCCTAACACTTAAAAATGAGCATAAGATTTTAAAATTATATTGAAATTATCACAACAATATAAGACCTGGAAGACTAATACTACTTGAAATAAAATAACTATTTATAAAAATAGACTAGATCATATTCATTGATTAAAAATGTTACATAGTGAGGATGAGGGAAAGAGATAGATTGATAGGGGTGGAATTTGTAAAGTGATAATATTAAGGATTTTGATGGATATTGGAATTACCAAATTTGGAAAGTCAAAGTGTCGATTCCGTGGAATGTAGAGGAAGAGGAACACCACTTAGGTTTAACTTGTCATTGCACTAAAGTATCTTCTTTTTTTTTCTTTTTCTTTCTGAAAACAGGCTGATTATTTTTGGATTATGGCCGTGGGCGGGCGCCCCTCCAGCTTTGGCCCGCCCTGACCTAATATGAACTCAACTAAACTCACTTACCTTATATTTTGTGAGAGTATCAAACTTTATTTTGCTGATGAACTGCACATATTGGATAGTCCTTATTGATCCTTATCAGAACTTTTTTGAACTTTTTTTCTTATATAACGGCTAAAATAATAACTAAACATGACCAATATATAGGTATAAAACAAAAGATGCAGAGAGAATTAGAGGTGTTCTTTTCAACTCATCTGAACTTATAAGACCTTATTAGCCTTTCTTAGATTTTATCATAATTTATTACACGTTATTTGTGATAGTGTTAAACCTTATTTTTTCTAAAGTAAAATATATCTAAACTTACGTATCCAAACTTAAATTATCTGCTGAAAATAAGGTGAACATATTAGGCTTTTAATCAACAAAAGTTATTATTATATGCTCTTGAATGCATGGTTAATATTGGCTAAATTTTATCTTGACCAGGGAGAATAAGAGACAAAATATATATTGTTTATATTCATATGCAATATCAAACATGACAGGACAAACCTGTACGATAATTGAGATTAATGCGGCTTAATTATTAAGGTTTGGTCGGGCCATATATATGAGAATAATACAAGAGTCCTTTCTAAACATAGTTACTACTCTAAGATACCCCCTGAATCTTTACGGAGGGCCAACAACGAAGAGATTGGAATGATGTTTAATAAAAAAAAAACTCACTAGAAAAACCCTAGTAAAATATCTACAACATGCAATGTAGTAGGAATAAACCATATCTTCAGACCACCCTTGGCAACCATCTCAAGAACAAAAAGATGATCAACATTAACATGATTACTACGATCATGTTGAACTGGATTTACGTCAAGATATGTAGCGGAGACATTATCATAGTAGAGAACCACCGGATGGCGTAGTAAATACCTAAGATCAACAATCAATTGACGCATCCATATTGTCTCAACTGTCATGTATCGAAAAGCGTGATATTCCGCCTTGCTGGAGAATCAGGAAATAGTAGGATGCTTCTTATAACGCTTGGGAATCAAATTTCAGCCAAGATAGATAGCATAGCCAGTAGTGGAGCACCTACTATCAGGGCACCCTACCCAACCAGAATCAGAATAGGCAATTACAACACTTGGGTAGTTCGAATGATGTAGAAAAATACCATACTCAAGAGTTCCCTGCAAATATCTGAATCTTTTCACATCATGTAGATGAGTAGTAAGGGGAGCATGCATAAACTGTGACACCATATTAACTTAATAATGATATACCATTAATACCAAGATTCTCTATAAAAGACAATCATCTCTAAAAACATTCCGCACCATACAATACATATCTAAAAGTTTTAAGAAAAAACAAGCACAAAAATCTTAACTCTTACAAGTTGGTAGTTCACGATGAGAGTAGTTCACAATCATCTCTAAACTACGGCAGAATAGTTCACAATGAGTGCACAGAGGCAAGGAGTAACTATTACAAGTTGAAGGATGAAGGAGGCTTCACATTTTGTTACTTAATACTTAATGACTTACGTTTTCTCACATAAAGCAGTCTAAAGACTCCACACTACTTTACTTACTAAATTATTGCAGTTAATAAAAAAATAATTAATTAATATAATTAATATAGAAATTTAAATAATAATAATAAAATAAATTTATTCGGTTTTTCAGTTAACCGTTTTATAAAAAATCATACCGTAACCGTAACGTTTAACCATGATTTTTACCGGTTCGATAATCGAATCGTTTAATCCCAAATTTTCAGATTCGATAACCGCCCATTTTGACCGGTTTTCTGGTTTTTTTGGTACGATTTTTCGATTTTGGTTTTTTTGTGAACATCCCTAATATTAACATCATAAGAAATGTTAGGACGAGTCATAGTTAAATATTATAAAGCACCAGCCACACTACGATATTTCGTAGGATCAACAAGAAGTTCTTCATCTACGAACGACAAAGCGACTATAGAAACACTAGGTGTTCGAAGAGGTTTAATAGTTTTTTTTTTGTTAAGTAAGTATAAGTATTTTATAAATCACCCAAATCATTTACAACCAAACAAGATCAAAAGAGCCTAAAGCATCAGATATACAATTTATAACTCAAACCAAAATTGAAAACTCAAAAGCTAGGCTAGAGATTGAAACCAATATCTATCCTGCATAGAAATTTTCCTAGGTAACACAACCATAATTCTCCCTTTAATCACCACCTACTGCAAGTTAATAATGCTAGCAATAGTTGGAATCTTATAATTCCAAAAGCCTTCATTCCTACTCTGCCATATCAGGTACACAACTGCAGCCACAATAGCTTGGAAGACATCTCTTCTAAACTTAGAAAGTCTATTATTCTTAGTCCATCTTATGATCCCCTCCATATAAGTAGCTTGGCACTGCACTTGAAGCTACCTTTTAACCCATTATAAACACAATTTTCTATAATGACATTCAAAGAAAAGATGTCTATGACTTTCCACACTGCGCGCACAAATTTGACATGTGTTATCAGTTGCCACTCCTATTTGTGTGAGCTTTTCAGCTGTCTGTAACTTGTGTTGCACAGCTAAGCGTAAGATGATTATGTGTTTTGAAGTGTTTAATCTATTCCACACCAGTTTAGTCCAATGAACATTCTCCTGCTGCACCCTCAATGTAGAGTAAATTTTCTTCACGAGTAACTATTCATATTACTCAATTCAGAAACAGAGAAGTGTTGCTTAAAAATATCTCTGGTTTGACATATTTTCTTCCGATACCATCTTGCACCCTGGTTGGGAACATGATCCCACCATTCATTATCATGGATGTAAACTGCATTTACCCACCTGATACATGCATTGTCTTTTTTGGCTGTAATAGCCCAGACATACCTGCCCATAAAGGCAAGATTCCATCTATATATCTCTCTGAACCCTAAGCCACCTTCCTTCTTATCACAACAAAGTTTGTCCCAAGCAACTAATCCAGGTCTTTGAGAATAGATCTAGCCACTCCACAAGAAAGATCTATAGACCTTATTTATCTCCTTCAAAACACTCCTTGGCAGTATATATACCTGACCCCAATACATGTGGAGTTAATGAGAACTTAGTTAATAAGACTAACTCTAGCCATGTATGATAAGTTCCTAGAGCTCCACAATTTCATTTTGTAAATCATTTTTTCTATCAAGCCATCACAATGAGCTGCTGAGATTCTCTTAGAGCAGATGGAGACACCTAAGTATCTAAATGGCATATGACTAAGAGCAAACCCAGAAACCTCATGCACTCTCCTTGTATCCTCGTCTTTCATACCACAACAACAAAAGGCAGACTTGTGTTGGTTAGCTTGTAAGCCAGAAGTCTTAGAGAAAAGCTTAAAAGCTTGAAGCATAATGTAAATAGAATTCAAATCACCTCTACAACACATTATAAGATCATATGCAAAACATAGGTGGGTAAGCTTAATAGCTTTATATCTTGGGTGATAATGAAATTGAGGCATTTCACCAATTAACATGAGTATTCGAGACAGGTACTCCATGCAAATAACAACGAGAAGTGGTGACATTGGATCACCTTGTCTCAGACCCTTTCTAGACTAAAAGTGCCCTTGTAGAGCACCATTTATCATGAGGGAAAAAGAAGGAGTTGTGACACATTTTATCACTAACTTGATAAAATGAACTAGGACTTCAAGTGAGTTAACATTTCTTCCATATAAAGCCCCAGTCAACTATATCATACGCTTTTTGTAGATCAATCTTCATCAAGCAACTAGGACTTGCTGATTTCCTCCCATATTGTTTTACTAAGTCTTGAAAGATCATGATGTTATGCACAATGAATCTACCATGGACAAACCCTCCTTGATTCTCATCAGTTATTTTAAGTAAAACAGCTCTCAGTCTGTTGCTCGGAACCTTTTTGTAATGCACCTGTAAAGTACATTACAACATGAAATCGGTCTAAAATCCCCACATTATTGGGACATTTACTTTTTGGGATCAAAGTATTGGTTGTATTGTTAACTTCTTTCAACAATCTGCCACTTCTAAAGAAGTCTAGAACAGCTTCAATGACATAATAAGGCCCAACAATTCCCCATGCATCCTTGTAAAAATGTGCTCCATATCTATCTGTTTCTGGAGCTTTATCTCCTAGTATTGAAAAAAGAGCTTGAGTTATTTCCTTGGTTGTATACCCTCTTGCCAGGCTAGCTTGTTGCACTGTATTAACCACTAGACCATTGTGGACTATCTGAGGAACCACTTTCTTTCTATTGATGCAAGTTATCCCTAGTAGCTGCTGATAGTACTCTAAAAAAGCCTGAGTCACATCCCCAGGAGAATCTTTCCATACACCATCTCTTTCAAAAATTACATACACCTGGTTTTGTACCCTTCTTGCTCTGATACTCTGATGAAATGAGGTAGTGTTATCATCCACATCTCTCAGCACAATCTAACTTGGATTTTTATCTCAAATACTCCACATAAATCAGATGCTTCTCTTTATGATTGCGTATTGCATTAAGTTGCAGATCTACATACTCAGATTGCGCAAGATGTTGGTGCATGGCCTCCTAAGCTTCTTTCATAGCCTGAAATGCTTGCACATTAGCCACTTGAACATCATTAAAACCCTTTTTATTCAACTCCCTTAAACTCTCTTAACCCCTATAAGCTATTGCACCACAGTAAACATTTTGGTGCCACCAACATTCACATTCCAAGCTTCAGAAATTATAGAGCTAAAATCCTTTGAATGTCTCCACATTGTATAATACCTAAAAGGCTTCCTCCCTGCACTATCTCTAAGGTAAATTGTCAACACTGTAGGAGCATGATCAAAAGTTCCTTCATTCTAGAAAACCTACTTCAGCAAATTCATAAGCACTCCACCAAGCATGGTTTACCATTACTCTATATCAATCTTAGAATAAACTCTATAACCTTGTTGTTTATTATTCCAAGTAAAAAAGTTGCATGTGGCTTTAACATCTGTCATTTTACACTCATGCATACATTGAGTGATATACTTCAATTCACCTCTTCTAACAGGGGCACCAATTGTCTCTTCTACATGCATAGCACAATTCATATCTCCACAAATTATCCATGGATCATTAGTGTTATAGGTTTTCAGAAAATTCCATAGCTTCCTTCTCATGGAACTATCATTAAAGCCATAAACAAAACTATAGTAGAACTCTTGCAGACCACTAACAGGCTTCACTAAACAATACAATACTTGACTACTACCTCCAAGTATTTCAAGACTGAACACCCCTGGCTTCGAAGCAACTTAAATTCTACCACTATCCTAAAAAGAGGAATTTGAAGTGAAATACCAACCTTAAAACATTCTCTGGTAGGGATTTCCAAGATTAGAAGCCTTTACCTTAGATTCCAAGAGACCAACTAGCCGAACAGATTGTTGATGAATAAAGCTCCTCACCTCAACCTGCTTTGGGACTCAATTGATCCCTTGGACATTTCATGTGTATTCTATCAATTAGAGTTGGATGAGTCCCCTCCTCCCACCTCTGTGTTCTCCTCTCCTACAACTTGTAATTCCCCTCCAGCTACATCCACCAAGAGATCAAAAGCAATAGTGGTAGTACTTGGTTTGACTTTTGCTGATTTCAATCTAATAGGCTTCAAAGCCTTTTGGAACTCATCAGCATCCATTGTTTCCTGCATAGCTTGCTTATCAATGCTCCTCTTCTCTACATTCACAGCCACTATATCCTTGTGCACCTTCTTTTGAACCCAGATTTGCTTCTTCTCAATCTTCTTACATTCTAGTGAACCATGCTCAATAATATGGCAATTATCACATTTGATAGGTTTCCATTCATAAACCACAGCAGCCTCTTGTTTAACACCATGCTCATCCAAAAAACATACAGAATCAGGAAAAGTTTGATTCAATTTCACCTCAATAAGGACTCTGGCATATTGAATTTTATCACGTTTCTTCGTGGCCTCATCACGTTGCGTAGGTATTCCTAGTTGAGACACAATCTTATAGAGTGATTTCTCTCCCCAATACTTAAACCCTAACTTCAAATGTATCCATATGGGAATAGTTCTCAACTCCTCTTTCTGAAAAATCCATATCCTGACTCCATGGTTTCCTTATTACTGGTTTACTATCAAAAAAAATAAGTACCACCAAGCACCTAATCACGAGACTCCATTGCCATAAATCGTACAATGAACATTCCCTTGCTCACCATCACAACCTTATCAACATTATAACTCTTCCAAACTCTTCTAATGAAACCTTCCATGACATGAATTGGAGGATTAGCTCCAACTACATGACAGACAATAGACAAAATCCAGAAATCAATCTCATCTTATATATCAGTCAAATCAATTTGAACTAATTCAGAATCCACTATATCATTTCCAATTCCAGCCTCATTTGTAATTTCGTTAGCTTTTTCAATTGCAACTTCTTCGAATTGTTGTAAAATTGGAATTCGAGACGTACGTTCATCAATTACATGTCTAGATTTATTACTTCCATGAAGTGATTCCAACCATTCATTGAAAGTGTGACGAATTTCTTATTGTTGTTTCAGATTTTGCAACGACGATTTCGGGGTTAATATCTCTTTAGCATACCGAAACTTCAAAGCTTCTACTCCCATAATCTCATCAATGGACCGAGATTTTAGCGCTTGAGAATCCGAATAAGGACCTCTAGGCTTAGCAAAGTTCCTTCCACCTCCAGATTTTCCTGCCATGGCCACAGCTCAACGAGCTGAGAGAAAAAAAGGAAGGAAAGAATTTTGCAATTTGGATTGGGTATAGGTTTAATAGTATAAAGGTGAAATTTGCGGAACAAATTTGTAAACATACTTGTTCTGAGACACAAAAAGACCTGAAGCAGTTCGCAAGACTTGAATACCTAGAAAATAGCGAAGATCTCTCAAATACTTCAGTTCAAACTGAGAGGACAATATCATCAACACAGAGGAGAAGAATAATCAATTGACCCTTGTAACGAAGAGTGAACACTGCCACGAGACAAACACGCTTTCGACAACCAACACTAACTAACCAAATAACTTGCAACGGAAGACTTTAACTAGAATAATAAAAACTCTCTATTATTTAAAGTAAATATTATCTCAAACTCTAAATAAATAAATAAAACACCCTAATCTACATGAAGATCTCCTTACTAGTATGCTCTCATGCACATCCAAAATTCACCTGCAAAGCTGCTTACCAAGTAAATAAACAATGACAAACCCCAATAAGAAAAAAGAAAATGTGCATCAGTATAAATTGAGTACGAAATGTACTAGATAAGTAACACATTTGCTAGTTCATAACAATTTACATTTGAAAACTCTATCACCAATAATTCAAGAATAACTTTATCATAATAAACTCTTTCTAAGCACTTTAACTAATAATTCAAGAGTAACCTTTAAGAATAAATTCTTTCCATATAACTTGGATTAAGATAATCTTGAAACAGTTCCTCTTCTTATCTTTCCTTCCTTTCCTAAGTGTGTAAACCCCCCACGCTAGTCATCCCATCATGAAACTATATAGAGCGGTAATAATAATATAATGACTTGTAAGTCATGAATAAATCTTATTTACTCATTAACAAGTTTTGAACATTCAAAGTTCATAAAAACCAATCAAACTGTTCCTTGTAATAATAATTGAATTTTCCAAAAAGGATAACAAAACTATCATAAAAATGTTTGATAAAATCATTCATTGTTTTGAAATATAAGAGGAAATAATAAAATATTGTAACCCTTTAAAACTAAATTTCTAAATCCATTCAACAATCTAATTGATAAACAACTTTTACATATATAAAAACACATTTCCAAAGATTTAGCTACATAACGTACTTTAATCTTATACAAAGAGTATAGTAGTATGTTCACTTAGTATTATGCTCGAGCATTCTCCTAATCAACCAAAAATATAAAAATCTGATAAGTAACTTATCACATGAATTTAATTATGAATAAACTATCATAAGTATAATATATGAGTAAGAATATGAAAATCGTTTTCTTGAACCGAATAGAATTGGAATTTGAATAAAGAATGCAAAACTAAAACAGATTAAGAAGAGAAGGAAGAACCTTGAAGTAGGAGAGTTTGGATCCTTCAATGTTTTTGTATGAAAAAGATGGCTTAAGGTATGGGTATTTATATGAGTAAAGTAGGTAATACTTGATTTCCAAAATTAAATAGTTTATAACTTTCACCATAAATTCGGAGATTAAACCAATATTTGTAACCTACACATTAGTTAAGGAGTTTTAGAAAAATCAAAATCACCCCCTCATTTTGGGTGGTCGGCCATCCTCTTTAAATTTCTTGATCATTTAAATATTTTATGAAAACTTATTTTATAACAATTTTAACTAGGCTTTAATTTCAAAAGTTTGAAAATTTCAATATTGGCGCCATACCCTAGCAAAATAATTTAAAGCCAGTGAAATTATTGAATTACTTTTTTTCTTAAAATATTTATTTTACAAAAATAAATATTTATTGATTTAAATAAACACTCAAAAAATATGGGGTATTACATAGTGGGTTCAGAGTCTATAACATGTGTTTTTAAATTCATAAGAGTGTGTGGCTTAGTGATGCTGCCATTGAGATGAGTGACCATAACATAACCAAGAGGCGACACGGAGACACGATAACAAGTGGTGGGGAAACAGGATCAGCAGACGACTCATGGGGCCGGTATAAACGCAACTAACTCACTCGGCACAATAGTGGAAGCAGCAGGGATATAGGATTCAACATGCGTCCTAACCAGACAGTGTAGGCATGTGGGTTCCTAACAGATGTAAGGTCGGGAGAGGGAAGGTTGATGCATGGTGGGGAAGCACGAGCAGGAGATGGAGACACAGCTGCTGGAGCAGCCGAAACAACCACCAAAGGTTATGCTAATGAAACTGAGATGGATGGAAATGCCACATAAGAGGAAACAACCTTGGGAGACCATCCGGGGAAAATAATTAAATGGGTGTTTCACCATATATCCCTGACAAAAAAATTGCACCGTATACCCTTGCAAGTTTCGAATTTCACCATATACCGTCCACTTTTCAAAGAATACATCAAACTACCCTTTTGACTAACGATGTTAGACTTTTGTTAGTCATTAACCCCTAATCTCCCTAACCTAAATTAACTAACCCAAACCTAAGTCAAACCTTAACCTTAACCCCCCTTAATTTAATACTTTATCCCTAACCACCCCTCCCCCACCCCTTACACCACCACCTCCTTACCCAGCCTACCGCAGCCCCTTTCCACCCTCCCCAAAACCTTGGTGAATCGACCTTCCCCTTCCCCCGCCGTCGCACAACCCCCCTTCCCCGCGATCGCACAACCCTCACCCCTTCCCCAACAACCATCGTACCCTTTAAATTAAAAAAATTAAAAACGAATCAACACCAAATCAGATATGGTTGCGGGGGAGAGAATAAGTCAAATATCGTGGCGGGGGAAGGGTTGGGGTGTTGCGCGACGGCGGGGGAAGGGGTGGAGGATGTGCGAAGACAAGGGAAAGGGAGAGGGTTGCGTAATTCAGTAGGGGAAGAAGGATAGGGGCTGCGGGAGAGGGGGAGGGAGGAGAGGGTTGCGGGGCTATAGGGGAAGGGGAAATGGGAGATGCAGGGTGGGGGAGGGGGCTGCAACCTGTAGGGGGTGGGGAGCGGTGTGGTGTTAGGGTATTAGGGTTAGGATTAGGGTCAGGATTAGGGATAGATTTAGGTTAGTTAATTAGGGTTACAGGGGGGATTAGGGGTTAATGACTAACGTTTAATGCCATTAGTCATTAAGGGTAAGTGGATGTGTTTTTTCAAAAGTGAGAGGATATGGTAAATTTCAAAAGTTGAAAGGATATATAGTGCAAAAACAAATTTGTTAGGAGTATATGGTAAAAAAACTGAAAAATAAAAGGTGTAGTGTCGTAAGATGCGACAGACGAACTCGACTTGGAAGGTACAAGACTACGATATGAAAATTTTTGTTCAAGAAACCACGCATGCTGACTAATGTAAAATTTCCCAGTTAAGGGGCCAAGACACCTATATCCCTTATAGTTTGATGCATAGCCAATAAAACCACATTGTTTTGATTAGAATTGAATTTGTTGACGGAAGATCCCATAAGAATGGAAAAATAGGCATATCCACAGGATTTTCAAAACTCATAGATAGGGGGACGCTTAAATAATTTTTCATAAGGGGACACGCCACCCAAAATGGTAGAGGTGAACGATTAGTGTATAAACCACAATATAGGACGTATCGACCCATAATTGACCACAAAAATTTTAATGAACCAAAGATGTACGAGCCATTTTAATTATGAGTAATCTTTCCTTTCAGCAATATTGCTTTGACCTGGAGTGTGGGGGCACAATTTTTGGAACAAAAAGTCAAACTAACAAAAATGATTTATTAAGGGGTCTTATCACACTCCCCACCATCACTTTGAAATTTTTTTATGTTGCAATTGAATAAATTTTCAACCATCTTTTGGAAACTAAAAAATTGTAAATAAAGATTATATTTTAAATGCAACGGAAAGTACCATGAGTAACAATAATAATCATCAACAAGAACCACATAATATTTATAATATTGATTCAACAAAACAGGATATTGTCAAAGATCACTATGTATCATATATAAGGGAAAAGGAGAACAATGTGCAACAGTTCAAATGGTAAACGATGAATTTTTCCTAACTCGCAATGAACACAATCGTCATGAAAAGGAGAAATACATAAAATACTCTTTTTGGAACATAAGTTGCGTAAAACTCTAGCAAAAGTGTGACCAAGTCGAGCATGCCAAATATCACAAGATACCTTAGTAGCTACAAGAGCATGATTGAAAGATGCACACTCACAACCATGCACAAGTTAGTGAAGAGGGTAGACACCATCTTTGGTGGAACCTCGAAAGAGGACCACCCCATTGCCTTGTCCTTAACACAAACAGAAACAACGTCAAAAGAAATGACACATCTATCACTAATATATTAAAACAAATTTCTAAACAACAAACGATGCCATGTGCCATTCTTCCTTATGATTTTTTATTTCTTGTAATCCACATTCAATCCAAAAAACGATAAATAAGATGATTTTTTCACCAAGTACACCCGAGTTTTCAAAAAATTCATCAGGTAT
Organism: Beta vulgaris subsp. vulgaris; assembly: GCF_026745355.1. Classification (NCBI taxonomy): domain Eukaryota; kingdom Viridiplantae; phylum Streptophyta; class Magnoliopsida; order Caryophyllales; family Amaranthaceae; genus Beta; species Beta vulgaris. The sequence continues at coordinate 14,303,748 of NC_079209.1, forward strand.
CCTCCATGTTTTCAAAATTCACCAGGTACCCCTTATTTTTATGTAAATACACCAAAATGCCCCTACTGTCAACCTTCCGTTAGAGTTCTGTGAGAGCAAACTTTAATTCACAAAGTATCCTTATATTCAAACTTTAATTTCTTCACCAGGAACCCCTAAATGTTTTCAAATACAGCCTGCAAGTTAACAGATATAAATTGCTTTTAGAAACTAGTCGTTAGGTGCTTTTACTCAGTTTATTTATATATTGCAGATCCCCCTTTTAACATCCTTACTAGTAGTCTCTTTTTACCATCTCTCTAAATTATCCTAATGAGTTCTCTCTCTAAAACATCCTCCTCAACCCAAGAGTCTACATACATCAAGGTTCCAAATCGAATGTGTAGATGTGGGAGGAAATTCACAATTAAAAGTTCAGATTCAAGTTTAAACCCACATCGATTGTACTTTAAGTGTGATGTTTGTGACACTTTTAGGTGGTGTAAAGGTTGGCCTGAGCAAAGTGGAGGCATCCATCATGAGGCTCAGAGCATGGGACGATATAGAATCAAAATAGATAAGAAGAGTTGAAGAAAATGAAGAAGAAGCTTAAAGAACAAAAGAAGTTAGTTAGGCTTAAAATTAAGTTAGGGTTACTTATGTTTGTATTGCTTCGCTCGTAATTTGTAAGTGAGTGATGTAATGATTGCCACAAGAATGAAAAAAAATGTTGCTTAACATAATTATCATTGTAGCATAAACATGTATGCGCGGCCAAAAAGATCAACCAAGTTTAGTTTCTTTACAAAAAACTGACTTCCCCTAATCACCATATAACAAAGGACACTAAATCATTGTTTCTTAACAAAAACTGATTTTACCATATCACTATATTTTTGCAAAAATTGATTGACGCTAAATCATTGTAGCTTTACAAAAAACGATTTAAGTTAATTACCCAAAAAAAATTATTCAAAAGATGCAAATGTTGCTTTCTTGCTCTCTTTTGTATCTTCTTGGAAGTGCTAGCCTCACTCTCAGCTTGTGGCCTTGATCTCTTTTTTCATGTCTTGTAATGGATCATGAACTATCCTGGGAGTAGACCAACCAGGACCAAGAGGACTCCCTTATCTGTTGGGTAGCTAGAGAAAAGTTCTTTGGCTCTAAGAAAATCTACAGTGAGGAGTGGACTAGGACCGCACCCTTTCAGAGGACGGATTGGGATTGGGAGAGTGTGTGGACTGCCCCCTTCCACCCCAAAATTCTGAATTTTCTCTAGGCGTGCCTATGAAATGGCATCACAACAAAAGAACCTCTACACACTAGAAGAATACTTGAAAACCCAAACTGCCCTTTTGGTCAAACCATCCCTGAATCTCGCATTCACGTCCTTTGGGACTGCATAAGAGCAAGAGAAGTTTGGCTCAAATGCCCCATTCTCCTTCCCCAAGACTTATTCTCCATGGATTGGAGAAATTGGATAATTAAAAATTTGAAGTCCCAAACTATAGTGAAAGACCAGAACAATATCCCTTCGGCCACCCTGTTTTTATTCCTATGTTGGAGAATTTGGATTAGAAGAAATCAGTGGGTCTTCAGTAGTAAGGATCAGAAAATGGAGCTCTTTTGGCACCAATAAGTGTTCCTAGCCACAGAATATGCTTGCTGAGGACCGAACCCAAACCCAGCCACAAAAACCCTGTAGCCTACCCTGATTTCCTCAAACCATGACTTTACTATATTTGTGGATGCCTCCTTCTCTCCTTCTAACCTCCACGCAAGAATGATTACTATCTGTAAATTCAGCAGACCACTGAGTGGAAGGCATATATGAAACATAATCAGCAATGATGCTAACCTTGCGGAAATACTTGCGATTTACACGACAATGTTGTGGATAAAAGCTTGCGATTTATAATGTGCAGGGAGTTATTGCAGGAGGAGGAGAAAATCAAGCTGGAAAAAAGTGGAAATGGCTCAAGTTCAAGAGGCTGACATATTAACTAGAGTGATTCGCCAGGGAAGTGGGGGAGGCGGATATATTTCACCAATTTTGTCTAGCCCCATGGGTGAAATCAGGAATTAATCCAGACGATACTACTTTTGAACATTTACGTAGGTGCTGTAATGATGGGATCATTGTTCCCTTTGCTAGCCAGACTAGATAAACTTTGATTAAGCTTTAATATATTATTCCAGTTAACCAACAAAAGAAGTGGCCATATATAATTGTAACGTATACACATTTGGACGAACATAGAAAATGCAACTTAGGAGTTTCAGGCAAAGGTATATTAGTTAGAAAATTTCAGTTTAGTTTATGATATAACTAATATTACATCTGTTTTACAAGATATGCACCATTTCTTATTTGAGCACTATTCATCAACCAACTTTGACAATCTTTCTCTCACCATTATGTAAGAAAAAAAATATCATTAAGTGGGATTTTTTTAAATTCGTCTCAATGTGAGGATTCTAAATATCGACTTATTGTATTTTTCACATATATGCAATTAGAGATCTTAATGTTGAAAGAAATGTGTTGGCAGTATGTGAAAAACCAAGTGGTGCATTTGTGTGAAATGGAGATAGTATATAGTACAATTAGGTCACATCATGACAATCAAAAAAAGAAAAATAATACTCCCTCCGGCCCAAATAGTCTTTACACTTTTCATTTCTATCTGTCCTAGAATACTATTTACACATCTATTTGGAGATATGACCAACTAATATTTTAAACATTCTACTTTTTAACTATTGGCCCATACTTTCTCTCCTCCAAATAAAATAATATCATTCTTATTACCTATCAACTCTAACCATGGTCCACATTCTCTCTCCTTAAAATAAAATAAAATTACTTTTACTAAATAATAACTCTGTCACATTTATTTTTCAATAAAATAACAATTGATAACCGAATAACAACTTATCATCTAAAACTACGTGCCTTGATAAGTGTCAAAAGTATTCTAGGAAGGAGGGAGTAATTGTAGTACTTCGAACAAAATAATAACTCTTTTAAAAAAACTAATTAAGGGCTTGTCACTAGTACAGAATCATTAATTTGCGTCGGACCTGGGACCATCATTTGCGTCGGACAATGGTCCGATGGCACAGGTCTCGACGCAAATCGAGATACCTGACTGCGTCGGATGAGGAAACAATGCAGATGAAGAGCTATTTGTGTCGGACTTACGCGATGTCCAACACACATGACCTGTGAACCCCAACCATTTTTTAGCTTTTTGCGTCGCATGAATCACTATGTGCGACATAAATCATGTATTTTTTTTGTTAAAAAATGAATTTGCGTCGCATCTTTCAGTATGTGCAACGCAAATCATGCCTTTTTTTATTAAAAAAAATTTGTCTGCGTCCTTCAAACATCAAGAACTCAAACAAAATGAAAAAGTTGAAAATTGTCACTATGTATTGAAAAATCTGTGTGTCCAAACAGAAGTTGTATAAAAATCTATAACCTAACATTAAATCCAAAGCAGCCCTCTCGTTGATATGTTTCGTGAAGTTGTACTGTCGTCGCTACTGCTGCTGCTCTGTGTGGCTACTGCTGCCGCATTCTGTTCGTGGCTGCTGCCGCTACTATTGTTGTGTTGTTGTTGCTTGCGTTGTTGTTTCAGTAAATGAAAGGTCACCGAAAAATTAAAACTGAAAAAACGAAAAAAATGAAAAAAAACGAAAGGTCATCTGTAGAAATTAAAGTTTTTAGTTTTATGATCTAAAAATGAAAAAACGAATTTTCAGATCTGAAAATTAAAACCGAAAATCAAATCTATAAAATGAAACCCTAAACGAATCAGATCGAAAAAGGAAAAAAAATCGAACATGTGTAGTCGCAAATTGCAGTTCAGCGACTGCGAGTTCTGCCATTATCAATTTCTTAAATGGAGATTTCTTTAATTATCAATTGTGTTCTCACCAAAAATAATCGTATTCTGCCATTATCAATTTCTTCAAGGGCGATTTCTTAAAAAAAAAATCATCTTCTCGCCAAAAAAATTTGTGTTATGGCATTATCAATTTCTTTAATGGCGATTTCAGATGGGAAGAAGAGTGATTTTAGGGTTTAGAGGAGAGGGTCAGAGGCGCTCAAGAGTTGAGAGAGAGAGAGAGATAAAGAGGAGGGGGGGGAGGCACTAGAAAAAAAGAAAGCGTGTGCGAAAATTGAGTGAGGCGCTAAGGTTTGAAAAAATTGAGTTGGGCTTTTGGGCTGATCTCGTCAGATGGGCCAAGGGATCCGACGCACATTATCCTTTTACAACGCATATTAGTTAAGTGCAACGCAGATAGGGCTCCAAATTTTGTCACCTGGATGCATCGATGTGCTTCGGATGGGCCTCAGAGTCCGACGCACATGAGTTATATGTGTCACACATCAATAGGGTACGACACATATGGCTCGTATCTGGTGCTTATGCAATGATGTTTTGCGACGTACTCTTCACAGCATGCGACACAAATTAAGCTCTTGCGTCGTTTTGCCTTTCATGCAACGCAAATGGGGCGACGCAAATAGTCCTTTTTTACTAGTGTGTTTTCTCCAGCTTATTTTAGGTTCAGTTTAGTTCAGTTATGTTCAGTTCAGTCATTTAATTATCTGATAATAAAACAATGATAATTATTATTATTATCATTATTATCATTATTATTACTACTACTACTACTATTACTATTACTATTACTATTACTATTACTATTATAAATATTAATATCACGATTATAATAATTATTATTATATTAATATTGTTCTTATTACTCCTATTACTATTACTTTTAATATTATTATTATTTTAATATTGTTAATTATTATTTTGCTAATACTTTTTTTTCTATATGCTTCAGTTAATTATATTGAAATGATAATTTAAGCCTAAGAAGTACACATTGCAATAATATTTGTCATTCTTCAAAGTACAAACCTTTTAATGCATGACAACAATAATACTATTAATAATAAAAACAATAATACTTGTCATTGTTGAAATGAAAAAAATACACGTTTTGATAGTTGAATTACTAGGCAAAATAATAGTACTATCGAACATTAACTAGTTTTCATAATCAGTTAATTATTATTTTATTTAATAACTTATTATTATTAATAAATCATTATTATTAATTTATTAATAAAATAATATTATATTATATTATTATCACTACTATTAGTTATAATTTAATTCCGTTCAGTTAAGCTCAGCTCAGTTCAGTTCAGTTTCGTTGCAATCAGTTCAGTTCAGTTGCGATCAGTTCAGTTCAGTTCAATTCTGTTGTTTTATGTCAAGGAGAACATGCTCTAACAGCTACTCCCTTCGTTTTTTTAAAGATCAGTATTCGAAAAACCACATTGACATGGGTTTTAATAATACTTATTTTACCTTACATTCAAACCAAAAAAAATAGTCTACCAATTAAATGCATAAAGAATATATAGGTACAATAGATAAATAAAAGATGAATCAAGGAAAGTTGTTATTATGTGCTCTTGAATGCACAACATTGGCAAAAGTTTAACTTGATCATGGAGAAGAACATACAAGATGTCGTTTAAAGTCATCTTTAATTCTTATCAAACATGCCATACAAATCATGTGGTGGAAATTAAGCTGTTAGTAATAGAAAAGGGAATCTTACTGCTTGAGTGGGCAAAATAAGTTTCACGTTTGTATCTACTTACTATATACTATTGATATAGATCGTCCGAGTCTTCGAGATGTACTATAACATTGAGATGATATTTAAAAAATATAACGTCATCCATCAGTTGAAGTATATGAGTGGGCAAGTTTCACGTTTGTATCTACTATATACTATTGAATATTGATATAGATCGTCCGAGTCTTCGAGATGTACTATAACATTGAGATGATATTTAAAAAATATAACGTCATCCATCAGTTGAAGTATAAGTTATTGTACGGATAAATCTAACCTAATTCAAAGTTGATAATTTCATACACACAATTACACAAATGTTTTTTTTTTTTTTTTGACCGGCACAATTACACAAATGTTAGTAAATAGTTTTCCTCTCATTACACTTTTCATGCAATTTCCTAAGTATCCTCTTGCAATAATTTAAATAAAAAGGCTTTTTTGTCAATCCCTTAATACTTCCTCTATTTCTTAATAACTGAAACATAATAGAGAAAGTCGATCGGGGAAAACCAAAGAATCTAAAGAAAAGTTAGAACCACAACAAAGTAAGGTATTTACTATTTACAGTGTGAAATGAAAAAAAATACTCGTCCCCCTCTTACTTTTTAGTGGCTTATACTCCCTCCGTTTCATTTTAATCTACATAGATTGATATTTTACCCTATTCACATATTTCATATTGACCATCATTTGTGATTTATACGCGGATGAAAATATAGTCATGTGAGATGTTGTTATATTCATCATAAATGTATTTTATTAATATGTATTTTTTATAATTTTTACAAATACAAAACTAAAGATTTATGTCCTCAAAGTTTTAAATTGACATGCGTGAAAAATGTTAGTGTGTAGATTAAAATGAAACGAAGGGAGTATGTAACAAAAAGAATTTGTTTTTGCCATTTCAAGCTTGGTGTGGTCCTAACTTTCTCTCTCTATATTTCTTGAATTGTCCCGACTTTCTCTATTATGTTTCACTTATTATGAAATGGAAGAAGTATTGGACAATGGTTGATTGAAAACCAACCTTCTTTTATTTGAACTTGCCGTACAATAACTTTAACTTGGGAATAATGTGTCTAGCTTTGAACTTGATCAGGCATCAAGAGCGTGAGAGGGAGGGAGGAGAGAGAAAATCATATATGAGTATATCTTACAACATAATTTAAAGTCTCTTTTAGGTAAAACTCGGATAAATTAACTCTATAACATAAAATATTGTTTTCCTAAATCATTTTCAAATATCATAATATATCAAACAATTATATTGAACCAAATATAAAACCTTTCATACTTATTTCGAAAATATAATAGTATAACAAAACTATCAAAATAATTAGCTTTTACTCAAACACGCATCAAAATGTTACTTGCTACATATATATAAAATAATGGAAAATTACTATTGCTAACCTTGTAGTTTTTTTAATAATAACCATGTGGTTTTCAAAATGCCCAAAAATGACCTTGTAATCTTATTGAATTTCCAAACGTGACTTTTTCCGTTAAATTTAATTGTTAAATCAATGCACGCAAATTAAGATATTTTTGGAATGCAAATTGAGGCGATCTCAGCATTTTTGCAAATATCGTCCTCAAAGTTGACCCATAAAGGGCTAAAATGACCCCCAAAACCTTGACATGTCTTTATTTTTGGCTCAAAACATGCAAATAGTTACTTAAAAACAACAAAAATAATTAAGAAACAAATTTCATTTAAACAAATGACCAAGAGAAACTTCACACTCATGTGTCAAATTCATTTCAATAAAAGACTCCTACCAGAAAACTATCTCTAAAATATAAATAAATTATTCCTAATACTAATAATATATTTATTGGAAATATTCCTAAGATAATAATATATAATAAAGATATTATCATATCTTTATTATCTGTAATATTCCTAATACCCTCCCTCAATCACTTAGTGATGGGAACGTCATTCTTTTCGAACGTGTCAATTTTTTCTTCTTCTTAATTAGAAGGCCATTTTTTTTCGAACTCGCCAAATATTTTAACAAAATGGGAACATCATTTTCTTCGAACCCGTGATGTCTATGTTTTCTTGAGCAGATCACGCTCACAACAAAATATTGACTTTACTTGAGTAAAGTCGAGCTTGCTTCAAATACTGGTTTTTTTAGAGCAAAATCCCGCTCACAACACATTAACCCTTGTTTCATGGCACAAAGAAAATCAACACAGTGCTTGAATTTTTTTCGAAACAGAAACTCGATTTTCTTTGGCATAAGAGTCAAAATTTGAACATTAGACATACGAAGTATAATTGTTTTTAGTTGCAAAATTTGATTGGTTTAGTTTCTGTCACTTAAGTCTCTCACCATTTTTATTGTTTTTTTTTTTTACTTTTCAAAGTTAAATTCTATGAACAAAATAGAAATTTTATTGAATTTATTTACGATTTCTAATATTATAATTTTTTAGTTGATTTTTGAATTAAGTATAATACTTCATAAATTGTAAAGAAAGTGGACTCTTTGATTTCAAGTCAATTTTTTCATAGGTTGTAGTTTGTAAGTGAATTTTAAGTTTTTAAAAGTTTTCTCATTTTAGTGATTTACATAACATAAATTATGCAATTTTATGATTTTAATTGACTTGTGAGTGATTGTTATAATTATATTTTTAGTATTTTTGTGTGAAGCTCCCTTTGATTTGTAAGTGAATTTGTTATTTAGAAAGGAAAGGGGGGTAAAATAGGCATTTCAAAAGAGGATATCATTGCTCCCCCTTCCCTTATATAATAGAGATTAGGACTTTAGGAGAACCAATATACCTTATCTTACCATACAAGGAGATTCAATAAGCCGGAAGAGCCGAATTTGTTTTTTAAAATAGACACCAAAACCCGCGTATATGTTCATTTTTCCTCTCAAAATTCCAATATCATCCAACAAAGTTGTTGGATTTCACAGATACTCAACAAAAGAAACAACCATGAGCAAGACTTAGCTATGACATATTCACCAGCAACACAACACACATCAGCCCAACGAAAAACAATACACACTAACACAAATCCATGATGGTATGTAATCGCCAACTAGATGTAACTAATGAAGCCACGCAAACCAAACTTACACCCATTAGTATGAAATCGACTTAACAATGAAAAAATCTCAACTTAAATATCTCAATTAGCTCTTGATATCATGTTAAGTTTATGAGAGAAAGAAAATAATAAAGAGTTTATAGTATACTGATGTGATCATTAATGAACTAAGAATACAATATATATAGGAGTACAAAAGGACTCCTACTAGGAAACTATCTTTAAAAGATATATTATTCCTAATATTAATCAAATACTTATTTGAAAATATTCATAAGATAATGTTTCCCTAACATAATAAGATATGCTAAAGATATTATCATATCTCTATTATCCGTAATATTTCTAATAATTTCCTATTAAATAACGAACAAATTGATCAAATAAGTACATAATCCTAACCAATATGATTTTTAAGTCTTGTTAATAATGTTTTCTAGAATATTTGTAAATTGGACATTGATTAAAAAGAAATATTTTTAACATAAAATGGCTTATTATATTTGTGGTTTGATTTAATCTTGTATTTTTGGAAAAGCAAACCAAACAAAAATTTTAAAGCCGACACTATAAAGACAAGATTATTAACAAAAAATTAAACCAAACATAATCGCGAAATTGTTTTGGTTTAAGATTCGATACGATTCAGTTTAGACGACACTCTAAACACCCCTAATCTGACGGTAAAAGTTATATTAAGCAAGTGTGATTCTTTTATGTTACAAACTAGTACTTCTACATAAAACTATCAAGTCTAAAAACTACGAAAGTCCATATCCTTGTTCATTCGAAAGCTTAGTGTTTCTGCTTAGAAATTAAGTATGTTTAAGGTGTGCTGGTTAAGTATCACGTCAGATCTCGCTCGCTGTCCTGAGTCAATTGTCCGTACACCAGAATCCTGCAAAAGACAAGGTTAGACTGCCCCAGAGGTGGTTCCAGGATTGCCTCTCCAACGCTCAAGTCATTTGATGATCAAGCTAGAGAGAGAAAGTCTAAAGAGAGATGCTATGGTTTGTTAGGTAAGAATTCAATACCTGTTCATTGATGAGGGAACCAGTATTTATAGTGCTCTAGAACCCCCAACTGTAAGTGAACTGGAAGGCACTCACAGCTGGTAAGCACCCACTTGGGTGGCCTCCTAAGGCCAAGTGCAGAAGTCACCTTATTAGGCCTCTTTTTCCTCATAATTGGGTCATGGCTGAAAATGAGCCCAAACAATTAGCCCCACGCTAGGGGTGGGGGATCATGGAATTCCAACTGAGTGTTGCCCACTCCTCGCAGAACCCTAATCCACTTAAACTCTTTAGATTGAGGAGCTTGATGGCTGGGGCCCAAGCAATGGCTGACCCGGTCTTGGAGAAGGGAGAAAGAACGGGCCGACCCGATCTCTGAAGCGGGAAGATTTGATCGATTCCGAGGGGAAAGGGTAAGGGCCGACCCGGTCCTCCATAGGGAAGGTAGGCCGATCCGATCCCCCTCGCAGGAGGAAAGGGTGGTACCGACCCGGTCCTTAACGGGGAGGGAAGATCGACCCGGTCCCTTTTGCGAGGGGAAGGAAGGTACCGACCGGGGCTCCTGAGGAGGAGAGAGGGGTAATGCCGACCCAATCTCTATAGAGGAAGAGGGGTGGAGCGTCGACCCGGTCTCTCTAAAGGGGGAGAGGGGTGGAGTGCCGACCCGATCTCTCTAAAGGGAGAGAGGGGTGGAGTGTCGACCTGGTCCCTCTAAAAGGAGAGAGGGGTGGAGTGCCGACCTGTTCTCTCTAGAAGGAGAAAGGGGTGAAGTGTCGACCCGTTAGATGCTTCGGCGCATAATGTTGGCTTTTTACTTAGCCATTTTTTACTAAGAAAGCGGCTCGTCAAGAGAGATGAAGGTCTCTTTGGGCCGAGTAGGTTGGACGCCACTCAGATGAGGGGCTGATGAGCCCCAAGGTTGTCCGAGTGGGTGCCTTGTTTTAGTTAGCCATTTTTTACTAAGAAAGCGGCCCGGCAAGAGAGATGAAGGTCTCTTTAAGGCCGAGTAGGCTGGACGCCACTCAGATGATGGGCTAATGAGCCCCAAGCTTGTCCAATGGGTTACTTCTTTTACTTAGCCATTTTGGATTAAGAAAGCGGCTCGACAAGAGAGATGAAGGTCTCTTTAGGGCCGAATAGGTTGGACGCCACTCGGATGAGGGGCTAATGACCCCCAAGCTTGCCCGAGTGGGTGCCTTCTTTCACTTAGCCATTTTTTACAAAGAAAGCGGCTCGACAAGATAGATGAAGGTCTCTTTGGGGCCGAGTAGGTGCCCGATGTTGTCTCTCTCCCGATTTCTCCATCACAGGTAGAAGAGGAGGCCGAGGGCATCGTCCCCTTTTCTTAGGAGGTGTCCCTGGGTTATCCCTCTTTGAGGAGTTACTTAGACCGTTATCTATCATGCTGGGCGACGAAGGTGAGGCGTCTACATCCGGCCGATTCGAGTATCCTGACTTGGATCCCAAAGGTGGTCCGGGCTCCAAGTTTCCTCTCCCTTCCTTAATAAAGGCCATTCTGGAGGATCCTCGAGGCTGTGCCGCGAGGTTTCAAATAAAGGATTCGTACCTCCTGGTCCGACCCAATGCATCCCATACAATATTATATCCTCCTCCCAGCTGCACAAATTTCTACTATAAGGCCATGAAGGCCTTAGGTTCCCCTTGACCCAATTTGAGAAGGATCTGATGAATGCTTCCAACCTCTGCTTCCAGGCTAGGAGACCCTATCGGTCGGTATTGGACCTCCCATCCTCTCAAAAGGGGTTCCAATGGGGGTTTGCTTTTGTTTTCAATGGTGGAGAATGGGGTGCGACCGTGCCTGCGCCGACCGAACCGAATCACGGGCTAAAACTTCAAAGTGCCTGAGTTGACTTATGACGAGGCAATGGTCGCCTATTACATGTAGTTTGAGGCCAAGATCGTAAATGGTGGAGAGATATTTGTGGCTGGTAATTGGTTGCCTAGTTGCAAGTTATTCAAGAAGGAGAATTTCTTGGCCGCAATGAGGTTGAGTCGGACCTTTCCCAAGGGTAATTCGGCAGAGGGGGTCCAGTTTACATCTTTGCCTTTTGTTTTGATTTGCACTTTTCAAACTGTTTTTCTTTTTGTAGAATCTTCCCTTGCATACGTCAAAGAAATCGACCCATAGATGGCCGAGTAATTGACCTCTGCGGCTCTGAAGGTGGCATGGATCCGTTTATACTTGGTGCTTTGAGTACTTCCCATTTTATGGTCCGAGGAGCCGACCCTTTAGCTGAACTAGCCATTCGAGCCAAGGCGTCGGCTTGCTGGTTTTACGACCGAGGTATGTGGCTGATCCGAAAATTGGAGAGCTTGTTGATGACATCCTGAGTCTTGGCCAAGTACATTCTTATGTTATCTTCCTTGACCTCATATTCACCTGAGACCTGACGCACAATGAGTTATGAGTCGGACTTAGCGTTGACATATGATACCCCGGCTAAGATGCATACTGGAGTCCTAATATGAGAGCTTCAGACTCGGCTACGTTGTTGGACCCCAAAAACTCAAACTTAACGGCATACTCCATTTTGTCTCCAAACGGGGGCTTGATTACAAGCCCTGCTCCGCACCCAGTTTTGGTGGACGAGCCGTCTACTTGCAACTCCCATTCTTCTTGTGGCCCGACCAGCGATTGGGTTGTACACTCAGTGAGGAAGTCGGCCAGGGCCTGTGCCTTGATTGCTCTCCTAGACTCGTATTCTTGGCCGAAATCGGCCAGCTGATCGGTCTAGTCAGTCATCCGACCGGAGTGATTTCTGCTCTCAATTACCTTCCGAAACTGCTGTCCAATGAGGACAGATCTGATGCACTTGGAAGCAGGGTTTGAGCTTCCGACTTGCCATTACGAGGGCGAAGACCATCTTTCCTACTTCACTGTACTTGGCTTCCGCTTCTCTATAAGCGTGGCTAATGAAGTAAACTGGGTGTTGCTTTCCTTCCCTTTCCGCCACCAAGACTGTGCTGAGCACGTAATACGAGACGACCAAATAAATGAACAAAGGTTCCCCAGCAAAGGGGATATGAGCTTTAGGAGGGTTGAAAGGTACTCTTTGAGGGAGAAGGCTTGCTCGGCTTCATGATCCCAAACGAACTCTTTTCTTTTTAGAGCTTTGAAGAAGAACAAGCTCTTATCTGCTGAACGCACTACTACATTAAAAGGCAAAGGCAACACACCAAAATCGTTGCAATAGGGCTAAAAGTCGTTGCAATAGACCTACTGCAACGGCTTTGTACCGTCGCATTTGTTGGCGTTGCAATAGGCCTACTGCAACGACTTTTAGCCCTATTGCAACGGATAAATATGTCGTTGCCTTAGATCATATATCTATTGCAACGGCTTTGTTAGTGGCAGGTTATACAACATTGTTGGCTACTGCAACGCCTATTATTTAAGCTAGTGTGACGGCTTGAAGCTACTGCAACGGAATTTTTTTTTTCCATTTTTTGGTGATATTGCAACGATTATTAATGTAACCTGTTGAAAACCTATAATATTACAGCTCTTGATATATATTGGTAACGATACAACAGATGCAAAAATACTCTTGAAATGCCAAAAATAATTATCATATATATCTGTATCATAATATCCAAAAATAATTATCATATATATCTGTATCATAATATCCAAAACTAATTAAACTAAGAGTATACATGACAAATCCTAATTAACGATAATTAACGTACTCAATCAAACCCAACTAATAAATATTTGTTTTAGTACCACAAATTCCTTTTAAGTACACATATAGATCATTTTGCTTCTAAATATCGCTCCACTTGATCTATTTTGCTGCTCTCCTGAGTTTCACTAATTAACCAAAGGTTGTCCGGCTCGGTTAGATCCCAAATCTTCGGAATTTCACCAAGTCTCTCCTGAAAAGCAAATATAAAGCAATGAGTAATAATTAGCCCATTGATTTCATTTGGTAAAGATTCTATATTGCTTTGCACCAAGAAAAATATTGAAAAAAAAACATTAATGCTTATTATTCTGCAGACAACAGTAAATCACTTGAACATGATAAGTGGAAGCTGAATTACAAAATGAAAAAGATAGCACCCAACAAAAGCAGTGGTAAGAAAACCAATTCCCTTCCACGAAGTTTAGTATATGTACACTTGTCATATTTTGTGGCAATTAAGTTCATTTTCAAGTACCCCAATTACCAACCGCATAGAAAATCAATAGACTTACTGTTTAGTATTATGATAGGCAGTCAAAGAAAGACCAAAATCGAGCATAATTCAGAGAGATAGGCAGTCAGAGAGAAATTCTAGACACTTTCTTAGGCAGAATTGCTAATACTCTCTAGCTCTAATTATGCTTTTAATCTATTATTTAACACTAACTTCAATACTGGGAACACAGTGCTACCAGTATACAGAATTTATTCCTTGCTATATTACATACACTTTCTATTTAACACTAACTTTCTTAGGCAGAATTATGATAGGCAGGTTTAGTATTATGATAGGCAGTCAGAGAGAAATTCTAGACACTTTCTTAGGCAGAATTGCTAACACTCTAGCTCTAATTATGCTTTTAATCTATTTAACACTAACTTCAATACTAGGAACACAGTGGTACCAGTATACCGAATTTCTTCCTTGCTATATTACATACACTTTCTATTTGACACTAACTTTCTTAGGCAGAATTATGATAGGCAGGTTTAGTATTATGAAAGGCAGGTTTAGTATTATGATAGGCAGTGCTAACCAGGTGATAAACTTGTGCTTAGGAAGACTCCATATGTTCCACACCACAACATCCCATGTAACATACACTAGTCTGCTCACACTTCGACTTTTCAGATACACTCTTAACAGAATAATGCTCATATTACTAAGCTTAATTTTGTGAAGACAATGCCTATTTTACATTCATTTTTTCAGTAATTGGAGAGCTTTCTCAAAGTCATGTAACCCATTACCTTTCTACTTGTCACATGGATTATATGCTTTTTATGTTGTAGAGAATGAAATCATGAAAAAGTCATGGTTGTAGCATATTCCACAGGTTTAGTTCATAAATATATTCATAGAGAAATAAGACTTAAAAATGGTACCTCACAATCTAACAATTGAGGGCCATTAGAAGCTTGCTCATTGGTGTCACTAGTTGGATGTTGATCTCTAGATGCATCCTTTGGTTTTGTACCAATTGAAAAGTCAGGAATCACAAGCTCTACTCCTGGATTAGCGGCTTGAATTTGAGAAAGAATGACAGATGCCACGCTCGGTGCTAGCTTTTGCACCAATTGAGTCTCCATACTTTGTAAAAACCCCTGTGGAAATATGAAACCCGAATTTGTATCCTTTTTTTTCAAATCAGTCTTCGTTACACCTCTTCCATAAAGGCGTACATGATTTTTGCGTACAGGATCTTGTATGACTTCAGAGTAATGATCCTTAGTGTTACCATCTTCTCCATGTTCAACACTTTGTAAAGCATCCATCTTGGCCTATCCAATGAAGATTAAGTTATTACATATACTAAGTTAAGGCAGAAAATATGCAAATAAATAGCATGTCAACTCACAATATTGGATATAGATTTTTCGTTGTTGGTGAGGTATGTCTTTTCGGATTTCTTTTCCTCGATTCTTTGTAGACCTTTTCTTGTGAAGGCTCTTGCTTATCCGGATCCTCTTGTTGCTTTAGAGATAAAAATTAGTAGTTCAATATATAACTTTCTAAGAGTATGAAATGATGGAACAATAAGAACTATAAATCAAGATAATGTGTTGTTACCAACTTATGACGTAACATTGCGTATGACTTCGGACCCATAGTATGCATATCATCTAGTGATCCACGATTGCCTTTATTAATTTTTGCTTCTTTCTGTAATAGAAAAAAAAGTTAACATACAATTTCAACAGTAGACGAACAAAATTATATAGAGAATAAAACCATATACCTCGATTAGTGAACAATTCCAGTATTCCAAAAGATCTTTAAATTGAGAATCGGAAAATGTTTTTGGACGATTTTCCCACCTTTTCTCATCAGTTTCATGTGCATAGTAGTGCTTTTGCTTTACCCTACATTTATGACCACGCCAACTTGCATTTATAGATTCGAAAACCCATTTTTTCCCTTGATCGGGAACCATGTACTTTTCCTAACCCAACAATGAATGAGCTCAATTAGTAGTATATAAGGTATTCGGTCCAATGAATGAGCTCAATTAGTAGTGTATACATGTTTTCAGTTTGATGAATGAGCTTATATAGAAAAGAAACAATGAAAGGAACATACCAACATAATCCCATATTTTATCAAGTGTGGGCAAAAGTTTGAATTTCCATAATTAAGAGGCGCAAGCTCGGAATCCCTAGCAACTGTACCCAAGAAGAGGCTAAATTCATCAACAACTTCTTTTGTTGGTCCAACTGGTTGGCCGATTGAGTTCAGTACAATAGCTTCACGCTCTTCTCTTGTACGCGAGTGGACCTTTGTTAACGTTGTTGGACCTCGTTGCTTTTTACTCTTACAAGCTATTTAAGGTTAAGGTATTAGTTTATATAATAAGATAGATATAAAAGAAAAAAGAAAATGTCATCTACAAAAGTGCGTAATATATACCTTCCTCTATTCTTTCATTTGGTTGAGATTCCACTTCTATTTCTTCATTTATTGGTTGTTGCTCCAATTCATGTTCAACTTCATCATTTCTTATTATAGTGGAAGGAATCTGAATTTCCAAGTTTGCTTCATGTGTCATTCCATTGGTAATAGGAGATTCCGTGTCTGTGGTGTGTCGCATCTTTTCTAACTGCTTTTGCCGAAACAAGCGAAATGAAGATATAGACCCCGGAATACAATACTCCTTTTCTTGTGTCTTTCCCTTTGGTTGTTGCTTTTGAGGGCGTGCAATATCCTTTGTCATTTGCTGTTTTGCAGGTTTGGCAGTCCCCACGGATTTTCGCCTGTTTTGCTCGACATTTTCAGATTGTGTGTTATCCTTTGCTTGTTGGTTCCGTTGCCCATTTTTATGCACAAACTCCCTCATAGATAATGGTTGAGATAATGGGTGCTTCACTCCCTCTTTTTCCACCTGAAACCATACAAGAAACATATAATGGCACCAATCTGAGTAAATTATTAAACTTTCTGGCTGCTATAGCTGCTGCCTTTTTCAGAGAAGTAGGCATATGTGATTTCCTCCTATCCCTTTTATAGTTGCACTCAAAACAAAACAAATGAGGCAGGATGCAGTTAGCAAAGATGGGTTACTTCTAATTAATGAGGCTCCTCTAGAGTGACTGAGTGAGTTAAAATAGACAAGGAAATGATGCTTCACCAAGAGCAGCCTTTATTAATCCAACATCTCAATTATAGATTCAATACTTCCCTGTAAGCATCAAGCTTACTTTGCTTTGATGGCAAATCAAGAAGAACACTTTCCAAGGAGGCATAATATTATATTGCAAGGCACATCTAACAATCCATAAGCGTGCAAAATAAAATGCTTAAAATACAGATACAGATTCTAACAACTCTACACACTTCAAAATCTGCATTGTACTCAATTTGTAACTGCAGCAACAGATAAACGCTGCAATCTGCCTCTGCAGTTCTGCACCTTCTTTCCTTGCCCTAACCTTATCTAAGTAGGACATCTGCCCCCAGACTCACCAACGGACATCTGCCCCCAGACTCACCAACAGTTGCTGCAGTCAAGGAGATGAATTTACAATCTAGATCATTGTTACTATTTTCCGTTGTGATAAAGCATCTTTGTTGTGGACAGAAAGAAAGAGGAAAATTTGGGATGAAAAGAATCAGGAGGCAATTGTTGAAGCTGTAACTAAACTCACAGAATTTGATCAGGTGCTTTCTTGAAACTTTTTCATTGTCATTTTAACTTCAGAACTTCTTTGTGCAAATGATATAAATGAAGGGGAAGAGAGGTGTTCCTTTGATGAGTCATCCAGTGACTTGAACAGTTTAAATCATGAAACTTCTTTGGTGCAGAAAGTAGTGAATGTCATTGAAGCTGCAGCAGGAGCACCTGGTGTTGAAAATTTTGGTGCTGAATTGCTGTCAGCTGCTGTGTCTTCTCAGCTTCAGAAGACCATTCTTGATCAATATGCTCACATAGAAGAAAATACTATACTATCTTCTGTCAGTACTTTGGTGGATATTTGGTGGTCGTTGAGGAAGAGAAGGGTATCTTTATATGGGCATGCTGCTCATGGTTTCATTCAGTTCCTGTCATACTCATCTTCTAGATTCGGTAGTTTTGCATCCAATGACCGTGATTGCGGGTCCTTGAGTCAAAAATCTGGAAGCTCGACCCTCAGGTCGACTTTGTACATACTACACATCCTGCTCAATTATGGTTTAGAGTTGAAGGATATACTTGAACCTGCCCTTTCTTCAGTCCCATTGTTTCCATGGCAGGTATCACATTTTTCGCTCATATCATACTGGTATTTTTACTTTTTATACAACTCTTTAACAATGACTGATACCGAGTCATTATGTTAAAGAGCATGGTAAAATCTACTATATGGGTAAATTCCATGTGCAGGATATATAGCTGCTTCGAGAAGCTAGTGGGGGATTGTGAAGCCTCTGACTTCACATTTTCCCATTTGCTATATGAAATTAGACACTTCTATGTTTATTGTGCTTTGTTCTCCATTGTGCGTACGAGTTTTATGTTTGGGATTAATCAGCTGTCATAGCTCTTATTACAGAAACATACTAAGGTTGAAGATCCACACCTGAAAAGGTTGCGTGAAAACCTCCAGAGTAAGATAGACATCCTACAAAAGCTAGCTAATGTAAGAATTGTCTCTTAGTTTTTTTTATTACTAGACAGGCCCTAATTTGTTTAAATACATCAAGGAGTTTAAAAAGTCCTCCAATAGATTCACATAATCGTAAATACAGCAAACTGCAGCAGATTACAGAAAAATTTTCAACAGGTCTGATTTTTTGTTTTGTTTTCCTTATCATAATTATAAATTGATGTGCCTCTAGTTCTCCTCACCTACGACTTGTTACTGTACCTAACACCTTATGTGCTTCCTTCCATGCATCATGATTAATCAGCTGTCATAGCTCTTATTAGGGACATGAAACTCATGTCAACTTTAAATGTCTAGATATATCTGGCACTTAACACCTTATGTGCTTCCTTCCATGCATCATGATGCACCATGAGAAGCCTAGAGGTCTAGGATCAAAAATGCTGGATGAGGTTAGATCCATAATATGGGACACGAAAGTTTTTTTTTTTGGCGACATGGTTAACCATGCAAAAACGCATAATCACCTAAAGGGGGAAATATTAGAAGAAAAGCAAAAAGACGAACAAAAGGATTTCTATAATATGCACCAAATGTAAAATTGAACCAAAAAGTAAGCTTAAATATGGTCATTGTATTTTTTAATACCAAAGTGGCACAACAGCACAAGAGTCTCATTTATACCCATCTGGCTATAGGAAGAACAGAAAACAACTAAAAGAGCATAATAAGCAATATTACACTAATCGGGTTCCAAATACTGCACATCTAAATCTATCGGAAGATATGGATCCAGTATTCATCATAATAAAGATGTGCTATTCTGTTATTCCTTCTATGTGACTAGTTTCTTCTCATACAACCCGTCACATCATTCAGCACAAGGATTTACCTTGTGAGAGGAAGGGGACAATTTATGAGCAACATACAAGAAGTGATAATACATTCTTTAAAAAAGAATGCATTATAAGTGTTCAAAATCTTGGCCTTCTGGACAAGGTCTGCAATCGAGATCACCCCACATCATTTGGTGTTGCTCATAAAAATTATGCATACTGACCTAATATATCCCTTACGTCAATTATTTAGAACAAAGGTAGAGAAAGAATGAACAAAGCTGACACTACTAGCAATGAAGATAATGCCACCATAAACAAGATAGTGTAACAGAATCTATACTGTCAAGCCATAGTAACTACTACTTACAGTCTCACACTTCTCAAACAGATGGGGTACGTCCAATAGGCTTGTAATATTGATATCTGAAATACCTACAGAAAGCAACCTCCAATAGGCCTGGTATGTTTAACGGGTTCCATATTTTCATCAAACTGTCAAGGAGCTCCCACATTGAGCATCAAGCAATCAACTATCACTGCACTACCACTCCCCCCTCCCTGCACTACCACTCCCCCTGCACTGCCTCCCTTCTTGCACCCCTCCCTCACTGCACACACTCCCTACACTCACTGCACACACACCCTCATTGCCTTGCACTCCCTGTCCTGCACTCACCACACACACACACTCCCCACACACTCACTGCCCACCCCTCCCTGTCCTGCACTCCCACACTCACTGCACACACTCACTACCCAACCTCCCTGCCACTCCCCCACACTCACTGCCCACCCCCTCCCTGCCCTGCCACTGCACACACTCACTGCCCACTGCACACACTCACTACACAAACTGCACCCTCCCTCAACTCCCCACTCCCCTCCTTGAAAAATTTGGTTTGGGCATTGCCTTATTAACTCAATACTTGTATATGTTATCACGAGCAAGCATTTGACAAGTCATATTTTGAGAAACTGATTTCCAGAATCGCATCCATAAACAAGACAGCACAAACATGCAGCAAAAAATGAACCAATGAAAAACATATGGAGACCAAAGAAATAGATAGATGAATATATAAAGGTTATAATAAGCCAGCATAACCTAATAAGACCACTAGAGATAATATACACGTAGAAATTGAGCGGAACAAAATCACAAACCTCCATAGTATTTTGCCGCGCATCATTATTAGTTTCGTTCTCCTCGTCATAACCCTCATAGTCTGATGTGAAGTACTCGTCATCAGATGAAAATATTTCATCATCTCTCCATCCACTGAGAATCTCCTGAGTTTTGTCGAGTAATGACTTGTTTGCCAAACCTCCAAACCCTTTTGCTTTCATTCTTTCTTCGTTAAACCTCACTCTCTCTAAACGTTGCCTCTCATAAGGTGGAATCTGATGTTGTCCAACATTAAACTTCTCTCTATTCCTTTTCATCTACAAGGGGGGGGGGGATGAGACAATCAACGTTATTGTATATTTTTGGGGGAAAACAACAGGAACACCAAGCAGTGGGGAAACATTGTACTACATGCCATTGTCCAGCATCCAAGGACACAAAGCCGGCATGTAATGATTTACAGAAGAAAGAAAATGCTAACACTATCTCTGTCAAAGACATGAAATCTGATGCACACGTAGTGACAAAGAAGAAAGCACACGCAAGTACAATCCATAAGGATGCCAAACAGACTATTTGTGCAGAGCTGAAGGAGGAAAAGCAGCATATAGCAAATTTTCAATCAAAGGATTCTAAGAAACCTGCTAGTGCAGAGATAAAGAAAGAAAAGAAGGAACACCATGCAAAAAGCAACACAACTACTGCATGCAACACATTGGTCAAGAAAGAACACAAGGATGAACCAACCAACCACTGCTTTTCAAGCATGGCAGATCACTGGAAGGAGAAGATCATTGATGGTTAATTACAAAAATAAAAAAAACCGCAAAGATATATTTTATGAGACGATAAATCATGAATTAAACACATGCATTGTAATTCAATATAGACATGAATTCATATCGAATACCAGAGAAAAAGCCATATATAGTACCATCAGAAAGTTCTCTAGGAAGATTTTGAATAGCATAATGCAACCCTCTTTAAGCGGATCCTCAATAAAAAAACTTGATGTGCTTGAGATGCCAAGATGAACGGTTCTCCTTGTGAAATATTCTTATTCTTATTCACGACATCCATCCCAAAATCATCCTTTTCCGAATGAAACCACACACATCTGAACAAGATAACACTAAAGTGACTATGATAAGATATCTCAATAATATCTTCTAACGAGCCATAATAGTTCACAGCCCCCATAACAGGATTTTGATCTCTACTACTAGCAAAACTATGCGTTAGAGCTGTTAAGGTGACTCCACATTTTGAGTTACGCCATTTTTCTCTCGTTTCATGGTGTGGAACCTATAGCCATTAACAGAGTAGCCACTGAACTTCTTAGCAACACAAATGGTCCTTTTGATAACCATTTGATATGATCCGTTATTTCTTCCCCTTCTTGAATATTGAGATCAACTTTCTCTCTAAACCACTCCATGAAATTCTTGCTATGAGTATGCGCGAAATCCCATTTTCTTTTCCTGTGGCTGCTTACAGACAACTTATGTTCACTGTGATTTTACTAAATATGTTAGTATCTATCACAATTAGCAAGATAAAAAAATTAGAAAAATAATTAGAAAAAATTCTGTGTTAAGTTATCTTACTCGATGTATCTCTCAACTTCCTCGAATCACAATTGAATAAGACATATTGATGGACTTGGGCCCGTGTAATGTGATCCATCATAAACCCATAATCCTTCTTCTTTCTATTCCTTCCCTTTCCTCTAATAGGTCGGCCAATATTGGGAAATAATGTATTTGAGATACCAGGATCAACGTCATTATTATCTGAAGGATTGTTTGATCGATTCAAGTATCTTCTACAGAATGCGAGACATTCTTTGGCCAAATATCCTTCAGCCATTGAGCCCTCCGGACGACCCTTGTTCCGAACATCATATTTTAACTCTCGGAGGTACCTCTCTATTGCATACATACACCTAATTCCAACTGGACCACCAAGCTTAATTTCTTCCACCAAGTGAATTGGTAAATGAACCATGACATCAAAGAAGGTAGGTGGGAAAATTTCTTCTAACTGACAAAGGGTTTCAACAATCTCAGTTTGCAAATAGTCGAGATTTTGGGGGTCGATAGCTTTCTTCCATATGCCCTTAAAAAAGGCACACAACCTTAGCAAAGGTTTTGCAACATCTTTGCTCAAAGTTGTCTTGATTGCAACAGGAAGCAAGTAATGCATTAGAAAATGAGCATCATGACTCTTATATCCAGTGATCTTCCTTTCACCAACTTGCACACATCGAGCGATATTTGAAGCATATCCAAGTGGTAGCTTTGCATTTTTAATGACCTGGCAAAACAATCGCTTCTCTTCTAATGACATCGAAAAGCGTGATTTTGGAAATACTTCCTTACCATCTTTAGTAATTGAGGATGAAGTTCAGGCATCCAATTTAGGGCTTTCAAATCTTGACGAACATTAGCATGATCTTTGCTCTTTCCAGGTAAATCTAACAGTGTGGCAATGATATTATCACATACATTTTTTTCAATATGCATTACATCAAGATTATGGCGAAGTGAACAATGCTTCCAATATGGAAGTTTAAAAAATATTGGTACCCTTTTCCATGGAACTTCCTTTTCTTGTTTCGTTATCTTTTGCAACTTTCCACATTTATTTCGAAAACCACAAAGTAACTCCTTAGTTTCGATTCCTGTTAAACGCACTGGTTGGTCTCTTTGCCCCGTAACTCCAATAAAATATCTCTTATTACGACGCCAGGGTGGGACAAATCTAAAAAAGTAGGGTGACCCATATAGCAATGCTTGTGGCTTTTGTTGAAGAACAATGATTCAGTTTCATAATGACAAGCAGGGCATGCAAGTTTCCCTTTTGTCCTCCAACCAGACAACATTTGCATAAGCAGGAAAGTCACTAATGGTAGACATCAATGCTGCGTGCATATCAAACCTTTGATTGCTTAAAGAGTCATAAGTTTCCAATCCAACCTCCCACAATTCTTTCAAATCCTTAATTAGTGGTTGCAAATAAACATGAATATCATTTCCCGGGGATAAGGGACCGGGAATAAGCAATGCTAACATCAAAAATTCAGGCTTCGTAAGTAACCACGGAGGTAAGTTATAATTGATCAATATCACTGGCCACGTACTATGTACAATGCTCATATTGTGGAATGGGTTAAACCCGTCTGAAGCTAACCCAAGCCTCACACTACGAGCATCTTTGGCAAAGTCTGGATATCTCTTGTCAAATGTTTTCCATGCTTCACCATCCCTTGGATGCTGTAAAACTCATCTTCTGAATCATTCGTTTTATGCCATATCATGTACTTTGCAGTTTCCGGACACATAAAAAACCTTTGCAACCTTTTCTTAATTGGAAAATACCTTAGAATTTTAGCAGGAATTTTATAATCCTTCCCATTAGTCTTTTCTTTATTAGTTACTTTCCACCTTGAAGTCTTGCAAACAGAACAACTTGTTGCATTTGCGTGCTCCTCCCAATACAACATGCAGTCATTAGGGCATGCATCAATCTTCTGACAATCTAGCCCTAAAACTCTTAAAACATTTTTTGCTTCATTAAAAGACTTGGGCAAATTTGCATCTGGTAGCGTGTCTCTAAATATTCCTAACAAAGCCGACATTGCTACATTGCTCAACTTATGGTCACACTTGTATATAAATAGATGAATAAGAAAGGACAGTTTGGAAAATTTCTTGCAACCTGGATATAATTCTTGTTGACCTTCTTCTATTAATCTATAAAACTTCTTTGCATCTTCATTCGGCCCTTCTCTCATTGTATCATGCAACAACCCCTCTATGTCATCATTCGTGTCTAATATCGCATCATGTTCTTCTGTCACATCCGATTCTTTTTCAATATATATATCTAAGTCTAACAACTTATCACTTCTGGGAACAAAACCATTAACAATGATATGATCCCTAACAACATTTCTATACTCCCAATAACGATAATGACAAACATTGCAAGGACAACAAATCTGGTTCCCTTGTGCTTTAATAGCAAAAGCCTTACTAATGTACTCCTCAACTCCTTCTTCATATTCATCGCTCCATCTTTGAAGTATCCACCACTTTTTATCTATGTTATCCATTTTGTTCCTTAACGGTATGTTGCAAAACAGATTATTGAGTCAGCATACAATTTTAAAAAATTATAAAAATCCTTATATTTCAAAACAAATTGTTAATATAAACTTTGAACATTCAATAAAAACAAACCAGCTCCCAAAGCGTTTCACTCGCTAATATAGGAGTAGACATCTTTTAGAATTGCGACTAAATACATTTATCATATGCTATTACCCTCCTTTTTGCTCGCCAACCACTTTAAGAAACTGAGATAACTCACAATAGATATCTTTGATTCCCTCTAAAGTGCAAGTAAACAAATGGTTAGTAACTTAGAGGACACTTCTACTTCTGTATCAATGCTCTTTTATCTCCTTGACTCAACGTTATCAACTTAGAGGACACTTCTACTAATATCGACTCAACGTTAGCTGCCATAAAGATGTGGTCCTTTATTTCCTTGTTTAATGTCTTCATATTCCACTAATTAACATAGGACTGCTGATCACTAAGTTCAAGAGTTTCTACAATAAATTGAAGAAGTTGATGCAATATTCCTTCCGCATTTATTCACCGAATAAAATCACAGATTTTTTGAATGTTTTATTAGGTAATTGAATTTTAAAATTTGTCCCCTATAGAGCATCCAATATGGATTTGAATCACACAAACCTACACCACTTATTGGGTGATCAATTAAACATCATCATTCATCAAACATAATGCACACAATAGCTCAATATCAGTTTTGGCAAGCTTTAATAAGCAACAGGTAGTGCACTTAGTTCTTCAATTTACACATGAATACTAACGAATTAATGAAATAAATAGTGCAGCGACAGAAAATAATTGAAGGAGAAGTGAAAGTAATATGATACAGACTACAAGCACATAATCTCGCTGCTATATATGCATAATTCGAGAACCCCATGACAATGGAAATTGAAGAACACACCTCTTATAACTCCGAGTTTCGTCTCTTTGTTGGGTTTTCTTGAATGTCGTCACTTTACTTGAGTTTTCTTGAATAATTTCACCTAATTGCTTCGCTCAAGACTTGAATTTTGCATATATTCATGAAATTTGGAAGAATTTTGGAAGAAATCTCGTAAATTCTTAACCTTCCTCTTGCAAGATGTGGGGGATTGGATTTCTGTTCGTTGTGTTTCTTCAGTTATGTGTTAATGGTTTTTGTTCCTGATTTCACGACGAAGTATAGCGGGTATAAGCTTTTTTTTTTTAAGTTTTTGAATTTTCGGATAAAAATATAGAGGGAATTGATTAATATATTAGAATTTGCGCCAATTAATTAATTAAAGACGTTGCTGCCATATATAACACCTACTGCAACGACCCTATTTATAATTTCATCTAATGCAATGACAATCACTAAACCGTTGCCATAGATATACCTAATGCAACGGTCAACGTAAAGTCGTTGCAATAGCTCAATTCATGAACCTAAATTGAAAAGGACCGTTGCAATAGATGATCCTACTGCAACGGTATAAAAAACAGTCGTCGCAATAGCTTATTTTAGCCATTGCTTTTGATTAAAAATGTAGTAGTGACGAGAGAGGAAGCGTCCGAGTGCATCTAACTAGCTAGTTAGGCGCTTTACTTTTGACTACCATATATTCGACGTACACTTCAATGTTCCCACCTAGCTGGTCGCTGAAGATTTTGTTGACCGTCCGTTGATACGTAGCCCTGGCATTTTTGAGACCGAATGGCATCATCTTGTAGCAGTAGACCCCTGGAGGAGTGGTGAAGGCGGTATGAACCCTATCTTGTTCGGTCACTAGTATTTGATGGTTACCGGCGTTTGCGTCCATGAATCTGAGGAGGGCGCGGCCGGCAATAGAGTCGACCAGCCTAACGATCTTGGCAAAGGGTGGTTGTCTTTTGGATAAGCTTTGTTCAAGTCCTTGAAATCCACACACATTCGCCACGCCCCGCTCGACTTTTCGACCAGCACCACATTGGCCAACCTGTAACATCCCCAAATTTCTCTCTTTTGGAAAACTCATTTTAATATAAGACACCTTGAGAAACTTGAGAGTATTATCGCCACGTGATATAGTTAAAGGCTAAAACTACTAACTACTAATTATACAATTGCAGCGGAATCAATAAAAATAACTTCTCTTTATTGATAAATAAAAATTATTGTTTCTACTATGACAAAAGGGAAATATAAAAATAATAACTACTAAACTAAGCTATGTATTAGTCCTCACTAGCTCCTCCATACGAAGTATGCATCAATCAACCTGTAAAATATGTTCCCCAAATGGTCATCACTGGACAAAGCCATAAAACAAACAAACAAATAAAATGCGTGTCAGTAAAAATACTGAGTACATGTATATGCGGAAATTTAGATACTTTAATAAACATTCAAAATATTCATATAAACCTTCCTTGGATACATGAAATAACTTGTATAACATAAAGTATGTAACTTTAATAAAACTCCTTTTCCTTACCTAGGTACCTTTCCTAAAGTGTGCACACCCCTCAAGTTTAGTATTCCGTAATGAGTCTATTACGAGGGGAAACTACATTGTCCACATGACTTATACAAAAAGTACATGGGTAAGTAATATAATAGCTACCGTTCTTGTTAGTAAATAACAAGTCGTGGCCTCTTTATAATTGTGATCATAAAAGACCATATAACTAATAAAAATCTTTCGGAAATAATCTTCCTTTGTAAAGAATAATAAGTAATATAAACTTAGCCATATAAAGGCATATGCATGAAATTAATAACTTATTAATATTTGAAAACATACTAACGAGGATAGTAATAATACTAAGAATAATGATAATATTAATATTGAAACTCTCATCATTGATAAAATATAATGACAACATAGTAATTAGATGTACTACACGCCTAAAGAATTAAAAAGGGAAGACTAACTTTAGACTAAATACATGTTCATAGTTACTTGTCATATTATCAACTTTGTACACGCAAAACTCATCAGGTGCACGACCGAACTCATATAAAACAAGTATAGTAATCCAAAATTATAACATTAGAAACATGATACAACGTATGCAGAACAATATTTAAAGATCTACATATACACGCACCTTGAATAATAATAACTACTAGGGAGAAGAGAAAAGGTAGGCTAAGAGGGAGAGAGAGCTTAAACTTGAGAAAAGAGATTTATTTCTCAAATTTGGTGTGAAAAATATGATGGGTGGAGACCCCTATTTATACTAGTTGGATAGGTAGAATCGGA
Organism: Beta vulgaris subsp. vulgaris; assembly: GCF_026745355.1. Classification (NCBI taxonomy): domain Eukaryota; kingdom Viridiplantae; phylum Streptophyta; class Magnoliopsida; order Caryophyllales; family Amaranthaceae; genus Beta; species Beta vulgaris. The sequence continues at coordinate 14,331,612 of NC_079209.1, forward strand.
ATAGGATTAGGAAACTAAACGATAAATTTTTGATAAAAGATAATTACTTTAGCTAGGATACATTATTTTTTATGATAATATAGCTAGAATAGAGGAATATTCCATAAAATAAATAGTCTAGATGCTTATTAACCAAAGGATAAAACAAACAAATTAACAAATTAACCAAAAGATAAAATCACCAAATTAACCAAGAGATAAAATAATAATAAAAACAAAGTTACCAACTTGGAACAAAATAAACTCACTGGCGTGAGTTCCTTCACGGTTTAAATTTTTTTTTTTTTTTTATAAATCCTTTGTAAATCTTTTTCTAATTTTCTTTTAAGAAATTTCAACTACTAAACTAACTACTTGGATTATAATTTTGTAAACTTAGGCCCAATATATAATTTGGGCTAGAATTTATTTGAAAACTCCATAATATATCATAAAACCCTATTTAAAACCTTTATAATTAATAAAAAGCCTTTTTAGTATATAAACCTTTTAAAAAATTATAACTAATAACTTACTAAAAATACAGAGTATTACACAACCATTCTGAGTACTGACACTCTTGTATAAACCATGCTTCGAGTAATTTCTTAACTTCGGCGACTGCCGGGGAGTTCCTTTCACGGCCTTGGTGCCTTAGCTTTTTCTTGGTCGGCCTGAACCCCTCTTTGATGTTCAATTCGTGGCACATAATTTTGGGGTCAAGTCCGGGCATTTATGTGGCTTCATAGGCGAATACGTCCTGGTACTCTATGAGTACTTGGATGATTTCCTCTCTGGTTTGAGGGTTCATAGCTTTGCCTACCCTCACTGTCCGACCAGGCTTTGTGCCAACCATTACTTCTTCGTCTTCATCGGCCGATTGAGGGCGTTCATACTGTTTGGGATTTTTCTATGATGTAGACCCCGCTGCCGCTTGGGGGCGTTCATAGCTTTGCCTACCCTCGTTTTCTTTTTTTTCGATTCCTCTTGGACGTCATTTTTAGTTTTGAGACTATTCACATAGCACTCCCTTACTGCCTGCTGATCTCCTTGTATCTTTCCCACTTTACCATCGTCAGTTTCGAATTGCATGAGGAGCTGGTAGGTGGAGATGGCAGCCTTGGCTTTGTTCAGGGTGGGCCTCCCCATTATTATGTTGTAAGGTAAAGGGATGTCCACCACCAAGAAGTCAATTGGTAGGCTTCTGCCCTTACCTTTTTCACCCATCCGAGTGGGTAACTTTATTGAGCCGACTGGATGTACTGAGTTGCCCTCGACGCCTATCAGTGGCTGATTGAGGGGTGTGACATCCCGCTTGCTGTATTTCAGTTTCTGGAGGCACTCTAGGGTAATGATGTCGGCGGATGACCCGTTATCTACTAACACCCTTTTGACCCTTATATTAGCCACTTTGAGCTCGATCACCAAGGGGTCATCATGTTGTGTGTGTAATGTCCGACTGGACTCCCCGAAAGTCATCACAGGGCAGTCAGGTTGGGGCTGTTGGACGTCAAGCACTTGGTGCTTGAGACTTTAGAGATGGGCTTTACGGGCTCGACCGGTTAGGCATCCCAAGGTGAAGCCACCTACTATATCACTGATGAAGCGTTCGATGTCACCGTTGTTCGACTGATTCGCCTTTTGCTTGCCCTTTTCTTTACTGGTGTGTTTTAGGTAGCGTTTCAGCTTGCCTTGTTCCGCTAGGTTGTCTAAGGACTTTTTGAGCTCTTTGCAATCCTTGGTGGTGTGTCCACACTCTTTGTGGTACTCACACCACAAGCTTTTGTCTCTTCGAGAAGAGGACGTTCTGATGGGTGGTGGTCGGGGGAGCCAGGTTTTATCTTTGATGTTTAAGTACATTTCCCTCCAGTTCTTGCTGAATCAGAGATCATTGTCGTGGTCGTTGAATCGATCTGACCGATCCCCTATTTTTTGTTGTTTTGGCTGGTCCTTGTGATTCCCTTCCTCTTTCCTCTTCTTGCTCCCATCATCCGAGTGGCGACATATGTCTGTTGCCTGGATGAATCTCTAGGCCTTAGTTATAACTTCCGAGAAGGTCTTCACTTCATTCTCGGTCAAGGACCATCTGAGCCGACCTGGTTGAAGTCCAGACATTAGGGCGACGAAGGCTACCGCGTCTTGTAGGTCTGTGACCTTCAATGATTCTTCATTAAACCTCTTTATGTAGTCGGCCAGGCTCTCATTCTTCTCTTGACTGACCCCCATGAAATGGAGGATGGTCTTCTTCTGCCTCTTTCTCGCCACGAACTGATGAATGAACAGGTCTTCCAATATTGAGAAATCATCAGTAATAATCCCGGCGGGGAGCTATTGGAACCAGTTCAAGGCGAGGCTCTTAAGAGTACTAGGAAAGAAACGACACCATATGGCCTCGCAGCTAGTCTGCACACTCATTTGAGCCTTGTAAGTCGCCATGTGATCATCTGGATCGATTAGACCCGCAAATTGCTCGATGAGAGGGGTTTTGATTTTTCCGAGAGTAGGGGTTTCCAGAATCTCCTGGCTGAATGGGATCATGAACTTGAGGCCACCGCTGCTCAACCGAGGAGGTTTGGAATGGCCAGAATCTTCCCCTCTTGATGAGTAGCCTTCTTGTTCAGGAGGTGGCAAGCATCATACCCCTAACTGATGCATTTTTGGTTGAGAAAATGACAGACATCCTCGGGCTTGCTCTGGGGATCTCCCCTTGGAGATTTAGGGATATGAGTTTCCTCTCTTTGGCAGGCCGACCCTTAGCGAGCCGACCTATCCCTTGGCAGGGGGCGCTCATCTCGGCCAAACCTCTTCATGTCTTGCCGACTGGGCTCCTTGGCTTCGGATCATTGCCGGCTAGGCTGACCGAAGGTCGAGCGAGGATTGTGCTCTTTCCTTTGTGAGCGCACCAGAGCGCGCTCTCTTAGCTCGGGTGGGTTGGGGGGGTTGAGTTAAGTTTGCCCCTGTTGTAAGGCAGTCATCTTATCCATGATACTACGCTGCAGAGTCTGCTGAAGCTGAGCCGCAATAAGAGCGATGTCTGTTGTGAACAGTGGTTGGGGGTCAGCATGTTGTATCTACTAAGAGGGTGACCGATGGTTCCCTTGGGATGGTTCCTGATTAGGATCCATTGTTTGGACATTAGGAGACCGACGTGCCGGGGAGGGTGCTTGTCCGAATCTCCTATTGTGCGGAGGCGAGTGACCCCTCTCGGGCCTCTGAGCTTGGGCAGAGGGTTGCTTGCTACGAGTGTTTTTGGTTGGGGCCGTTGCTGACTACTAATGAAAAAGAGATTGTTGCTGATAAATAGCAAGTGAAGTTAATTGTACTGAGTGGTGGCCAAGTAACTTTTTACACTATCCCCACAAACGGCGCCGAATTGTTTCTGCTTAGAAATGAAGTATGTTTAAAGTGTGCTGGTTAAGTATCGGGTCAGATATTGCTGTCTTGAGTCAATTGTCCGTACACCGAATCCTGCAAAAGACAAGGTTAGAATGCCCTGGAGGTGGTTCCAGGATTGTCTCTCCGACGCTCAAGTTAGTTGATGATCAAGCTAAAGAGAGAAAGTCTGGAGAGAGATGCTCTGGTTTGTTAGGTAAGAATTCAATACTTGTTCATTGATGAGGGAATTTGTATTTATAGTGCTCTAGAACCCTCAACTGTAAGTGAGCTTGAAGCACTAGTAGAATAAATGCTTATTGCTGCGGTCATCAAGTGGCCTATTACGGCGGTTTTGGCTGCGCAGCAATTAAGGGGGCAGCAATAGGTAATTATTAAATTATTGCTGCGGTTTTAGACCGTAGTAAAAGGCCAAGATAATGTTGCGATTCCTAGCCAAAACTGCAGCAATAGGTCTATTTTTTATTAAAAAAGTACAACGTATTGCTGCGGTTTTGGCTAGGAATCGCAGCTATATCTTGGTCTATTGCTGCGGTTGTTGCCCAAAACCCAGCAATAAGTCCAGGTACAGGCAAAAAAAAAAAATTTATTTTTTCATTTTGCAATTAAATTTGAAAGAATAAAACCAGACAATATAACCCATCCACTAGCCACCAAATTTACAAATGAAAAATAAAATAACATATGAATCTCATTAATATATAAAGATAAAAAAAAGTTACATAAATATTTCAAAAGATCAAAAAGTAAAAGCAAAAATAAAAAAACAATAGTTACAACTAAATGATTGATTACAAAAAAATATATTAAAAAAATAAGAAATTGAAAATCAAAAAATCCTAAACAAACAGATCTAAGAAAAGGAAAAGAAAACAGTTAGAAATGACCATTGGATGGTCACGATCCAAGAGAAACACGAACGTCCATAGGAGTCCCGTGCATCGAACCCAAAACGTCACAAACAGCCAGACGAACGGCCAGAAAAATGTTTTCATGAGTAGTTGAGTTCGTGACGAACGGCGTTGAAGCGCCATCAGCGAACGCCGAAGCCGAACGCCGGCGAACAAAGTTTGTGGAGTCTGAGAGAATTGTGAGAAGACGAACAGCCGAAACGATGATTGGGGTTGATGGTCAGGCGGGAGAGGAAGCGATCACAATCGCCGGTTGATTGGTGGAGATGGGAGATCGAGTGTGAGGAGAGAAAGAGAGACGGAGAGAATGGAGATGGGATATCGAGTGTGAGGGGAGAGAGAGAGGGAGAAGACCGTGTGTGAGGAGAGAGAGAAGAAAAATGAGCGGGGCTCTAAGGTTACATGATAGAAGTAAAAGGAAACCTAGTTGGGCTTCTCTTATTTTAAATTTCAAAAGTATATTGCTGCGGTTTTCAGCCGAAACCCCATCAAGTTCAGCGGTCCAATCATTCAGACGAAGAGACGAGGAAATGGTTCGCTTCGCAAAAGTCAGAGAAAGGCTTGGTAACCAACGGTTTGGGTCCAAAAAAGACTCAAACTCCCAAAAAAAAAAAACACAATGGTACCATTATAACCTGACATTGGTATCAAATTGTTATCAAGACTGGTACCAAGGTATCAATATTTTCAGAGAATGGTACCATTATAACCTAGCATTGGTACCAAGCAAATGTCAGCCACACGCGCGTCAAATCTTCCAACGCATAAAATGACCAAATTATCCCCGTTTGAGTCCCCTAAGAGACTCAAACGGTTGGACGCCAAGACAAGCTCCAAAAGTCATCATGCAGAACCTTTGTGTACCTAAGATAAGTTGGAAGTTAATTAAGCTGTCAAACTCAGAAGAAAGAATTATGCTCAAGCTAAGTGACCAAAAACATGAGTTTCACGTTGAGATGATGCTTAGAAACTATAATGTAGATTTATTTATACGTACGCATTCACACACATTTTGAATTTTAAATACTCACCAATTCAAGAGTTGCATAGGCAAGTTCTAGGTTAATGAAACACCCCAAAACACAACGAAAAGCAGTTTCTCAACCTGCTATAACAATTTAACAAACTTTTTTGCCTCAAGCATTTTTTGAACCTTTGTATTCAGCTTTCCAATGCCTAATCAACTTTATACATTTCTTTGTCAAATATACAAATTTAAGACCCAGATAACAAAATTTTCTACTTACAAGTTACAATCTTCCATTCAACATATATTGGCCTCAATCTTATCAATTTAATTATTTGTTAGAATATATGCCACAAATAAGAGAACATCACAATATTATTATTATTATTATTATTATTATTATTATTATTATTATTATTATTATTATTATTTTATTATTATTATTATTATTATTATATATTATTATTTATTATTATTATTATTTATTATTATTATTATTATTATATTATTATTATTACTATATTATATATCTTATTGTTGTTGTTGTTATTATTATTATTATTATTATTATTATTATTATTATTATTACTATTATTATTAATATTATTATTATTATTATTCATGCATTATCATTATCATTATAATTAACATTAGGATTATTTAAATAGAATAATACAAATATAAAATATTAATAATGCAAAATTTAGACCTAAATTCCTATAATAGATTATCTTTACCTGAACCTATAAAACAAGTTAAAAAGATTTGAAAATTTGTCAATATATACAATATTTTAGGCACTTTTTGAAATAAATACCTAGGTTGTCTGAAATTTTAGATAAATACCAAGGTTGACTTATTTTTTTTCAGAATCACTACCACTTAATGGAATCAAACAATGTTAGTTTTACTCCGTTACTGGCACGTAAAATTACAATTTTGTCCTTCCCCCACCACCACCACTCTATCACATGCGACAACCATGCTTGCCACCGTTGCCGCCACCACCACGCAACCAAAAATCGACCCACCCACAACCATAACCAACTACAAAACCACCACCTCCTGTCCACCAACTCAAAAATCATTCCACCCCATCACCCTAACCAACTAAGAAACCATCACCACCTCCACCAACCAAAATCGACCCACCCTACAATACTAACCAACTAAGAAACCACCAACCCCATAATAGTGGTGAGGAGAGAGAATGGGTTTGCAAGGCTAGTGTGTTTCATGGGTTTTGGTGGTGGTGGTGGTGGAGGAGGAGGAGGAGATTAATAAAAGGTAATTTTTTACGCTAATGGCAGAGCAAAACTAACGATTTTGCAATATTTATTAAGTGGTAGTGATTTATGACAAAATAGATTGAAGGGAAAACGCTGGAATTTTTATTAACTCAAAAGAAATATTTATAATATAACATATAAAACCTAACTTAAGTAAAACTAGGAAAATATATCCTAAACTAAATAAGATATTAAGAAATATTATATGTAAACAAACACTTCTAGATATGTGCAACAGCTCGGATTTTCCCGACCAGCTTACAAAGGATTAAGCACAACGAAAAAGACTCTAGTCGAGATAACCCGAACTATTACCATCACACTTACCGAACTACATCTCGGAGAGTGTGGAACTCAATTTCCAATTCTATTCAAATTAATTAACTATTACAATAACGCCCTGATTCTCAGACTTTATTCTTATAAATTTCTAGAGAAAATCCGACAAAGTTTGCTTTGAAAATAGGACATCTCTAAAGCGAGAAATAATATGAACCTGTTACAATTTCAATAAATAATATATTTTCAATATCCCATAACTCAACAATCTCAACGCTTTCGCGGAGCAACAACCAATAGAGAATCAGGAGCACTAATGACTCTTAGAAATATCAAATCGAAAATAATAATTAACAACTAATTGATACAAAGTCAAGTGTCCTCTCCTCGAAAACAAATACAACACCACAAGTAATCTTCCAATGGATAATAGCTTTAACTCTTGAAAGAACAACTCAGGGCTCCAACCTAAAAAATTTAGGGAAACTACCATCCACCAAGTGACAGACCACAGAAATGACAAAACAACATACGCACATCAGCAAAGTTCTAAACCCGTAAATAAGTTTAACATATGCTTTAGTGGCTTTTACTTGAAAACGACTCTCAACAATCATATGCTCAGATTAATCACACATGCCATAACAAAGTATAGCATTAGTCTCGTCGGACACATATATGCAATACCATTATTCAATTCACTTCAATGTACACCATCGTTCATATAACAACAAACAAAGCAGAGACATGTTTCATATATCTTCATTTAATTAGATTTCAACATAACACAATTCCTTATGAGATATCAAAGTTAACAACTCTGATAGAGGTTATATAACTTATTTCCTTTGATCGATTTCTTATCAGAAATCTAACTTATACTTTCATACTCTATCAATCATTTTCTTACACTGTTATACACAGACCTTTATCAGGCAATTAATAACATAAAAACTATCACTATAACGATTGCTTATCGAAAATCCAATAACAAGATACGATTCCTTATCGGGAACCCGACATCGAAATAACTTACCATGATATGCTTCCTTATCAGGAAACCAATATCAATGTTCATATTCAAATATTGAACGCACATTCATTACATTGATATGACTCCTTATTGGGAATCCAATATCAAAATAACTTACCATGATAAGATTCCTTATTGGGAACCAATTTTAATAGGAAAAATCTGGCCAGTGGGTTTAAAACTCAAACCCACCCGCAAGAGAATAATATTTTTGAGGTTTTACCCAAGATCTTTACTTGCTCTTGATACCATGACAAAATAGATTGAAGGGAAATGGCTTGAATTATTATAAAGAGGATATTTATAGTATATCATATAAAACCTAACTTAAGTAGAATTAGGAAAACAAATCCTAAACTAAATATAATACTAAAAAATATTATCTCTAAACAAACACTTCTAGATATGTCTAGATAAACACTTCTAGATATATAGATTAATGAAATACTCTTAAATCTATCCTAACATTTTTTTTAAAAAGGGGAGAAAATTAGTATTTATATAAATTTCAGACAAGCTAGATATTTATTTAAAAATAGTGTCCAAAATTTAGTATTTATTAACAAAGTTTTCAAAATTTTGGAAGAAGAAAGTTATAAAACTCAAAATCACTCTCCCTCCCCCTACCCCCATCAACCTAAAAGACCACCCCTAGTACCACCCCACTCCCGAAGGCCGAAGCCACCCCCAACACTTTCAATCTCACCACAACCATCGGCGTGACCATCAACCACCTACCACAACTCCTGAACAAATCGCTCCCATCATCACCTCTGTCCGTCTCCTCAACACGAACCATCAATAATTTGTATAGAATGAATAACATAACAAATAAGGAGGACATAAAAAGTGAAACGGAAACATGAATAATTCTCCATGTTTAGCGGCATAGGATAACTCTAGTGGTGATGACGAGGGGTCGCCATGGGGGGCCATAGAGGGAGTTGCATGAGAGGTGAGGTAAAACATGGTAAGGGAAGGAGGAGCAAAAAAATCGTTTTGTTATCTTAATTAAAATAAATAAAATCAACCAATGGGATAATGAAAAGTTTTCATGTTACCTGTTTATCAGGTTGTATCTTTTTTGTCTTATTTTAGGAATTTTGATATAAAGTTTGCTAATATTAAATTATAATTAAAAGTTTGTATTATAAAAATGGTCAAAATTTGTATTATTCTAGTTAAATAATTCTTATCATATCATTATCACTGTTATTATCATTATTTCTATTAGTATTATTACTGTTGTTGTTGTTGTTGTTGCTGCTGCTGACTGTTGTTGTCATTTAAGGATTGAAATTGATTGAGAAAAGTCCATTGTGTCTATTATAAACTTAATACTGAATTTGACTCAAATTTCTTATTCTAAATAATTTGGACTAGCTTCGACTTAACCTTTAGACTCGAAAGTTTCATCTTAAGTCCAAAGCATTTTTTCTTTAGAAAAAAAAAATAGATAAAGCATTTAAATTTGGATGTTATTACGATTTATTGATGGTATCTACTAAAAAAAATGTAATGATGTATTTATTTAGTTTATTGTGTTTGTAATTTGCTTTCAAATAAAGATAGTCCAAAATAGATTTACTTCCTCTATTTGTAAATAAGTGCAATTGTTTGACTTTAATACCTTTTTTTTTTAGAAGCAAGAAAGTGATATATTGCATTCAAACAAAGCACATTACAAAACTCAAGTAAGCTAAGATAGAACTTAGATGCAGACCAACAGAGGTAGAAATCTCAGAAAAGCAAGCTATAACACATCAAACCACCTATGCTCACTAGGGGTCATCCTCATGTACACTTAGAGAATTCTATGCTTTACATTGAATTGGATCTGTTCAACAACTGATTTTATAGAGGGGACCTTGTTGTTCCATAAAGCATCATTTCTAGCTCTTCACACCTGATAAACAAGAGCAGCAAGGGCTGTCAAGAGGACTTTTTCAGAAATCTTCCATTTTTATGATTCATGAGCAACCATGTCATGTGCTTATATAGGCTGACATCTTGTCTTCTAATTCCTAGCCATACATGAAGCTGGTGCAAACATCTCATACTAAATGCACACTTAAAAAACAAGTGGGAATAAGTCTCAACAGCAACACCACAAAGGCAGCAATCAGTGTAGTCAGTGATTCCCATAATAGCTAGTCTCTCCCTAGTCAGGAATCTTTGCTTGAGTGCAAGCCATAGAATAAATCTATGCTTAGGTATGGACAACCTGTTCCATATACCCTTGCTGTATCTCTAGAGTTGCCCAGGTGGAAGAAGGACCTTGTAAGCTTTAGCAATACTAAACTTGGCAGAACTAGTTTGAGATATCATAGGTCAGTGCTGGTTTATTACATTACAAATGCAATTCCATACGAGCTAGCACTAGAAGGAGGTTCATAACCTTTCTAGTTAGCCTCTTTGAGATATACAGAATGAACCCATCTCACCCATAGGTTTATCTTTTTTATGAGATATTGCCCATACATGCTTGGCAACAGCAGCTTGATTCCACAAGAGAATATTTCGAACCCCGAGTCCTCCATGAGACTTAGAAATGCACAAGGTATCCCAAGCAATGTATCCAGGGCTATTACTGTCATATGAATCATGCCCTAGATAGTTTCTACATATGGCATTGATTTTATGTAATACAGATTTGAGGAGAATGAATAAAATTGTGTCCAGTAGACACATATAGACATTAACACAGAGTTGACCAGCTGAAGTCTCCCACTGTATGATAGGTTCCTGCTACTCCAAAGTTTCACTCTCAAGCACATCTTATCAATGAGAGCCTCACAATCAGCCACTCTCAATTTCTTAGTGCTCATAGGAACACCAAGGTATCTGAATGGGATTGACCAAATTCTAAAGCCTGTCACTTGCTGAATTATACTTATCTCACTCTCTGTCATGCCAGTCAAGAACATTTCAGACTTCTCAGGGCTCATATGAAGACCAGAAGTCTCAGAGAACATCTTCAAAGCACCAACTAGCATACATACAAAATTATAGTCACCTTTTGAGAACAGGAGATCATCTACAAAGACCAGATGATTCAGTTTCAAGTGCTTGCATCTTGAGTGAAATTTAAATCCAGGAAGAGTGCTGACTTTAGAGAGGATTCTGGAACAATATTCCATGCAAAGGGTAAAGAACAAGGGGGAGAGAGGATCCCCTTGTCTCAGACCTCTTTTAGGATGAATAACCTCACTGGGGGCTGCCATTGATCATCAAAGAATAAGAGAAGGTTGTCACACAAGTCATAACATGCTTTACAAAAAGAAGCATGAAAGTGTAAAACAAGTAGCATTTCCTCCACAAAAGGCCATTCCACAGTGTCATAGGCCTTTTTTATGTCAAGTTTCATAAGGCAGCAAGCTTGCTTTTGAGAAGGCATGTACGTCTTCACCAGGTCTTGACATAAGAGAACATTATGCATAATGTTCCTACAAGTGATGAAAGCACCTTGTGTAGGGCTTATTATATCTGGTTAAACAGTATTAAGCTTTGCACAAATAAGCTTTGTCAAGCACTTGTATATGGTAGAGCAGCAAGCAATAGGCCTGAACTCACTCACTGTATTAGGGATCTTCACCTTAAGCACCAATGTGAGTGTAGTTATATTGAGTCTCTAACCATTAACCCAGTTCTCAATACTTCTAGAATAGCCTGACTGATGTCAGCCCCAACAATGTCCAATGCAACTTTAAAAAAGGGAAATAGTGTACCCATCAAGACCATGGAGCCTTGTTGCTTGGAATAGCAAACATAACCTTACTGACATCTTCTGTAGTGAAATTAAACACTAGACTATCACAATGATCAATATATAGAGTAATGCCATGCTGAATGATAGCAGACAAGACAACACTCCTGTTGGGCATGCAATCACCAAGTAATTGTTGGTAAAACTCTATAAAAGCATTCACTATGGTTTCAGGGGAGTCTCTCCATTGCCCATTCATACACTAAATGACTTTAATAGTATTCTTCTTTTGTCTAGCTTTAATACTATTAAAGAAGGTTTTAGAGTTTTCATCACCTTCTTTTAACCAGCGTAGTTTGGCTTTCTGTTGTAAGGCAGAGTGAAAGTCCCTCCAAGCAACCTTGTATACTTCTTGAGCCTCTTTCTCTAGTTGAGCAAGACTAGAGTCACCAGGATGAGAATGCAACTCTTGTTATATAGCCAAGAGCCTACTTTTTGCTACCTGTTCAGCCTCCTGTATTTCACATTGGCCTCTTTGATCAAGATTTCTAAGGTCCATCTTGAGGAGCTTCAGTTTTTTCAAAATCTGAAATGTAAGGACCCCATGACAGGCCTTCTCCAACCTTCAGTCACTACATCAGTGAAACTCTCATTGAAACACCAGTGATTAAAGAACCTAAAAGGTTTCTTTCCATGGTCCATAAAACATGTCTTAATTAGCATTGGACTATGATCAAACTCTCCCTCTGGCTTGAAAAAAACCTCAGCATCAGGGAATTCAGCATTCCATACAGAATTTTCCATCACTCTATCAATCTTGGACATAACTCTCTGATCACCAGATTGTTTATTGTTCCAAGTATAGAACCTTCCAGTAGCTTTAACATCTTTAAGTTTACAGCTGGAGACACTCTCCTCATAGGGCCTATTTCTGAATCTCGTATGATAGACCCAATCTTCTCATCTCTGTTTAGCACAGAGTTAAAATCCCCACCTATACACCATGGCTCCGTAGCTTGAGCAGCTAAACTAGCCAAATCAGACCACAACTTCTCCCTGCCTTGAGCATCATTGAATCCATAGATGAAAGAGCACAAAAATACCTTACTATTATAGGTAGTAATTCTGCAATGAATCATTTGTGCAGAAGCATATCTAATATCCACAGTGAAGGAACCAGGTTGTTAGGCCAATATGATCCTTCCACTATCATTATAATGGTGATTTGTAAAAAAACACCACTTAGGGCACATACTAAGGTAGAATCTACCAAGGTTAGTAGATTTTACCTTTGTCTCTAAGAGGCTAAATAGATGAATGTTGTGAAGACTAAGAAGTTGTCTCACTTTCACTTGTTTTGCAGGGCTATTTAGACCTCTTACATTCCATATTAAGATATTTTCCATTGCTGGCAGGGGACTCCCTCCCCTCACTAGCCTCTCCCTTATCAGTGTTAGTTTGAACACTCCCAAGCACTAGTATCACACCTCTATCATCACCCTCAGTCATCAATTGATTAAAGGAGTTTGCAATGTGTACAGTCTGCCCCACATGATGCCCTTTTGCAGGACTAGCCTTCCTAGCAGGTACAAGCTGAAAACCATCAGCATCAACATAGGTGGTAGGGGGTCCATCAGCAGTTTCAGCCCCACTCTCCCCTGGTTTTTGCTGAGCCTTAGGAGCCCACTTCTTAGGCTGAGAAGCTCTACAATTCTCTATTGTGTGTCCATAGTATTTACATTTGGAACATAGTAGAGGCCTCCACTCATACTCAATTCTTAATTTGCTCCACAATAATCTCTCTTTTATTCTCAAAAAATACAGCATCAGGAAGGTTCTGCTCAATCTTTACCTCAACAAGAACCCTAGCAAATAACAGCTTCTCTTTAAGCTTAGTAGCCTGATCCATCTTGATCAATGAGCCTACTAATCCAGCAATTTTCTCCAAGCTCCTCTCACCCCAATAATTCAGGTCTAATTGAGGCAGTTTAATCCATATAGGAACTGTTTTCAGATTGTCTTTAGTGATATCAACATCAGCAGTCCATCGTTTCACAACAAGTGGTTTACCATCAAAAAAATTGAGGTTCACCATCAAAAAATTGAAGTTCACCATCAATTACATTCTGGAGACATGCAACACAATTAAATCGAACAATAAACAAGCCTTTTCCAATAATAGCAACTTTATCTATCCCCTGGTTCTTACAAATTCGATTAAAGAAACCTTCAATGATCTTCACTGGCGTATTCGCCCCCAAAACATAACAAATCATGGCAGAATTCCAGTAATGAATTTCATCCTCAATATCATCTAATTCAGTTTTAGTGTGCGATCGAGAATTACCTCCATTAGATGACGCAAGGATTTCTTCAGCACTCCTCTGTTTTTCCACATTAATCACATTCTTCGAATTAGTATCCTTCAATAAATTCAACCACATATTCACCGGATTTTGTTCCTCCTCCATCGTATCATCAACAGCAATATCATGATCAGCCAATTCATCATCAATGGAGGTTGCTCCTACCTCCTTTAAAGTCACCTCAGGTTGCGTCGACTTTAAGCTACTGGAATCCACTAACTTCTTCCTCTTAGCTATTGAATTAGTTGCCAATTGATGCTGAGTTCGAGCCATAGCTTAGGTGCAAGCACCGCGGACAACCAATGACTTTAATACTTACCAATGCACAACTTCGACCATTACAATCTTTGATAATATATTTGTAAAAATTATAAGAAGTTAGTATTATGAAAATTTTCATTGAAACAAAATCAACAGCATTTTATATGGTCATTTTGTTCCTATATATTAGTAAAAAAAGATATGGTTAAAATGAGGTATGTAAATATTGCAAAAGTCAAACTGCTGCATTTTACAAGAAATAGAGAGTATTTGATTAAGCAAAAATTATTAGAATAGACAGTCTAATTTTAACATAAAATTAGATGAACCCAATACTGAATTTTTCTGACAAACTCATTCCATTTCACTTTATTCCAACACTGTTCTAGTCATCCGTTCTCTTCTCATTCCTTTGTTTTCTTGATTCTCGAACTACAACAGACCATTTCAAAAAATAACTCGGTAGTCTTAAGGAATGGATTAAACTAGTCACTAAATGAATTAAACTAGTCACTAAATATGTTAAATAATATCATTACTGGATAGATTAAATTAGTCATGAAATAGATTAAATGGGTCCATAAATAGATTAAACTAGTCACAATATTAACAAAAAGAGGTGGCATGTTCTTCTTAATATTGAATTTGGGTCGTGCCTAATCTATACCAATATATTCAAAGGTGTGCATAATAATGTCTATGCACCACGTGACACCCTCCTTCCGCCACTAGAATTTTGCCATGTGTCTATTAGTCAACAATAAGTCAAGTGATCATTATTTAAAAAAATATATATACTAAAACTTGGGCTTGAACCCCTGACCTCAGGTAAGAATTTTCAAAGACTAACCATCTCATCTAACATATTTATGTGATTTATATTTCCACAAAATTATAGATATGTGTTGTAATTAGTAATGTGGCAATAAATTCCTACTTCCTGCCATAAAATTATTTTTTCTTATTTGATTTTTTTTTTTTTTTTTGCAGTCATCCCCTTGCTCCATCTCCCCTTTCGAAATTCACCGTTAATGTGTGTTCTTTTATGTGCCATGTGGAACCTTTCCGCTTGCACTAGAATTTTATCGCGTGCGCAATGAACCAACAGTAGATTGGTCATCATATGTTTTGGAAAAAATATAATGATATCTTGAATCGATCCCATGATCTATTAATAAGTATTAAGGTACATTTACCGCTATACCAAGTGATATATGATGTAATTATTTTAGAATTAAATTATTAATAGATGAAAACTATAAGTACCCGATGCATAATCCTGGCCCAAAAATTAGTTTTAAATTAAAAATAGGCGATTTCTTATAAAATCAACTGTTGACTAAGAGAAAATGATTGGACTTCCAAAAATAAAATTCTTAACTTGAAAAAAAATATGGACTAGATTGCACATGACTTAAACTTAAGATATTGAATTTGAGCCTAAGACTTGACGAAGTCCCATCACATTCATTCCAGCCCTAATGGTATATTATTGCTCGAAGCCTCGAACTTTAAGTGGGCTTTGTGAAAAGCAAGATGTACTTGACCTGTGATTAACTAAGTGAACTTTAGTCATAACTTTGAGATCTACATACAAGACTAGGGGTGCTTATCGAGCGAGCCGAGCCCGAATAGCACTGGGCTCGGCTCGAGCTCGTTTATAATTTCCAAGGCTTGGCTCGGCTCGTGAGCTCGCCGAGCTTGGGAGAGCCGAGCTCGAACTCGGCTCGTGATGGAAATTTGGGGCTCGAGCTCGGCTCGCGAGCTCGTTTAGGCTCGCCTCGCGAGCTCGCTTAGGCTCGGCTCGCGAGCTCGTTTAGGCTCGGCTCGCGAGCTCGTTTAGGCTCGACTAATGAGCTCGGCTTGGCTCGAAGTAGGTGAGCTTGTTCACTCACCCATCATATGCTTTTATAACTTGATTTCCCTCTTAGCATTGCTAAGATTTCAATGTGGGACTTCATGGTTTGTTAAAGAAAAACAAACTCACTATCCCCATTTCAATGTGTAACTTTATGTTTTGTTTAAGATAAACAAATTCATTCTACATATGCTTATATAACTTGGAATCCCTCTTAGCATTGCTAAAATTTCAATGTGGGACTCCATGTTTTGTTAAGAAAACAAACTCATTATACCCTTGTTTTGTTTACATATGCTTTTATAACTTGGAATCCCTCCTAGCATTGTTAAAATTTCAATGTGGGACTCCATGTTTTGCTAAAGAAAAAATTATCATATATTTGAAGGATTAAATAATCAACTATTTAAAATTATACTTCATTCCCTCTATGAAGAAAATAAAGTATAGTTTTTGTTTCCCAACCAAGGAGATACAAAATTAAACTTTAAGTTGAAGTAAGGAATAGTAGCTATTTATAAAGAAAATAAGGTTGATCCTTGTTTTCTTAACCAATGTGGGACTTTAGTGCCTAGTGGAGTAGAGGTGAAGTTGGATCACAAATTAAAATATATAATTTGTAATCTAAATTAAAATATAAATTAGTATTAAATTTTTTTAATATAAAATATTTTTTAATAAGAATATTTTTTTTAATATAAAATAATAAACGAGCTGTTCACGAGCTTTACGAGCCGAGCTTTGCCTAGCTCGGCTCGGCTCGTTTAATTCTCGAGCCGAGCCCGAGCTCGAGCCGAGCTTCAACGAGCCGAGCTTTGACCGAGCTTTGACCGAGCCGAGCCCGAGCTGCTCGCGAGCTTGTCAGGCTCATTATCACCCCTATACAAGACATCCACATTGCTACACTTTGGTAAAGAAAAAGCCTTATGTCATTAACTAATGAAAGCTTGACCTGTGATGTTAGTTCATTTTCCCCTTTCACTTTCGTATTAAATATGCAAGTTGTACATAAAAATTATAAATTCGATTCACTAAAAGTGATAAACATTAAGGTGTATGAATATGACACTCATATTGATGTTATATTTTGATATATACAAAAATAGTTGTATCTCTTTATATTTTCTTAGTCGCGAGTGGGATGCATTTAATGATCAATCAGGTCATATGATGAATCATGAGAAAGTTGATGTGGAGTGACAAAGTTATTGATAAAGAATGATAAAAAGATTTTTTTTTCATGAGTGGTAGTACTTTTATAGGATCATGCACATATTTATATAACCAAAAATCTCACCATGAACTAATGATGATAATCATTATAATGGTGATCTTATTAACTAGAAAACTAAAAAGAAACTATATTAGGGATTAACATTAAATAAATTATTGACGGAAGCTCCTATTTAATTTACGATTTTTGCACCAGAAACTTTGAGATTTACTAGAATGTATAAGGTGTCGTCGTGTTATCAATAATAATGCATTAGGTGCTTCTATGATTTTGAAAACTACTATGCATGACTTGCCCCAAACGTCAAGTCTCGGTTACAATTATCATGACCCATCCCTTAATGTCTCCTTCCCTTCGTGGAAACACCCAGGAAGTCCAACATTCCATGACCATGCACCTCCACCATTGAACCACTGAGCTCAGTCCTCCTAATTGATCACCACCTAGCCATGGCCACAAACATCTCCACCACCGTCCTTCGGCTTCAACTAGGATATAATATCATATTCGGTTGATTTTTTCCATGATCCAATGAAATGGATCCTGATCTGATTTTTTACTTTTGAGATATTTCAGATAGGATATGGATCAAACATTTTCAATTTTGGAAATCCGAAAATATCCGAAATTTGGGGTATTTTTTCGAATATTCGATCCCAAATATCCAAAAATATCAGTTTTCAAGACCGAATATTTGAAAATATCTGATGGTTCGATATGACACTTATTTAAGAATTTTTCCTTTTGAAAAATGTGTATTGTTTAGTCATCGGATATTAGGTTCAAAATTTTGGATATCCGAATTTTCGGATCGCAATTTTCTCGGTCCAAAATTTTTGGATATTAGAAATTTCGGATCAGATTATCCGAAATGAACACCAGTAGCATCAGTTACCATTGTTTCTCACCAATTGATGAAAGGATAAGCTTGGTTTTCCAGGAAATAAAGGTCCAATGATCAAGCGAAGCTATTAGTAAACATAAAACCAAAAACAAGATTGAGCAAGAAGAGGCACTAAATCAAGATAAAATAATATTAATTCTTGCAAATTGCATGTTCAGTCACATATAATACAAAAAGTTTAATGAAGATGTTCTCTCATAATTTATGCTTTCTGTTATTTCCCTAGGAACACTACAAGAGGGGGGGTGAATTGTAGGTGTAGAAATAAACGTAACTTTTTGCGGAAATTAAAACTTAAACGAATAAACAAGCTAGAGGACACAAGGGATTTTTACGAGGAAAAACTTCTTGGGCCCAACAAGAAGAAACAACCTCGACCACTAGGGATTTTAAACTCAACCCTTTCACTAATTAGGCCAAACAACTCTGTTACAACCTAATTCTAACTCGAGCCACACTTGAGTTCCTAAACTCAAGTTCCTGAGCCACTGTTCCCTTAACAGCAGTTCCTCTCAACTTCACTCGAAGTTTTCTCACCATACAAGCTTCACTCAAAGCCTTCTCTCTTACAGAACTTCACTCAAAGTTCCCTTACCCCAAAAACCAAAATACAATTGATCGAAATAAGCTTAGTGGAATTAGAGTAAGAAAGCAAAGAACAAATGGCTATTATGAGAGAATGAAGGCACTGACACTTAATAGTTAAACTCACTTAATTACTTAGTCAGACACATTTGGAACTTATCTAGACTTCATATTTATAGTGTAATACAAAGAACGTGGGATTACATTTAAGTCCATTAACCCATGATGTTCCTTCCCCTAAGGAACACGTTTCTACATCATGTCCCATGATCCCATGAACTAAATATGAACGTGGATATATTTAGCCATTACTCCTAAGTAATAGGAGTTCCTTGAGCTTTATCCGAAAATCAGTTTTATAAACACTTTTTATCTTTAAAACTGAATTTTAATCTTTAAGAAAATAATATCTTTTAAAAAATCTTTCTAAAACCGGATATTTATTTTCTTATTTTCCGAAAAAAAAATCTTCTCTTAAAACAGATTTTCTTTTTAAAACTGATTTTATCATTTGAAATTAGATAAAACTAATTTCCTATAATTTAGGCATGACTTACTCAATTACATTTTAACCGTTATACTTTGCACGCCTAAGTCTAGTTCCTTTTATAACTAAGTTCCTTTAACAATTATTTAGTGCCACTTAGTTTGTTCCTTACAAAGGAACAAACTCTCATTCTCAATAAAACTGCCACGTTCCTTACCATTCTTTCTTTGTTCCTTTACATTGGAACTAGAAAATAAAACGCCTAGCTTCTATTCTTTCTTGATCCAATGCTTGCTCCAGTATCAACATAGAAACTTCTTTACTTAGCCTTTGAAATCCTCTCTTGACTTCTTCTTGACTTCGTATTCTCCCAGTTCTCTTCATTGATACCTTAAACACATACACTTAAATAATCATTAGTTCACTACTTAGTTTGTCTTTGTTTCTTTGTCATATCAAAACTAGGGTTCAACAATTTCCCCCTTTTTGATGATGACAACAAAGGTACAAACTAAGGAAAATAACAAATAATATAAGTGAATGAAATAAAAAAACATAAAGAAGAAATGAAAAATAAAACACAATTATTGAGTAACTGAATTTTGATTTTTCATTTACCTTAACCTATTTTTGATTTTTCATTTACCTTATCCAATTTTTAATTTTTTTTCATTTTCATTTTTTCAATTTATGTACAGTTTGTTCCTTAAATCTTTTCCCCCTTTGTCATCCTCAAAAAGAATAGACTCTGCATGTATTGATGAATTGATTTAACACCTTAAGACCAATATACAAGCACCATTGTGGTTAAGTTAGAAATCAAAGAGTAAACTTGCTCAAACATCAATCACATAATACTAGCCATTCCAAGGAAGAAATTATGCAAATCATTTGAAACAAGAATAATAGCAAAAGTCATTGATTATATAGCACTTGTTCCATAACAAAACAAAGAAAGAAAAGAAAAAGGATTTAAACAAAAGTTGTGTTCCTTAAAAAGGAAACAGAAACAACAACAACAAACAAAAAAAACTAAGACATGGAAGGGGAATGGTGTTCCTCTACAACCTCTTCTTCAACCACATCCTCCAATTCTTTCATCACCACCCCATGTTGAGTCCAACCTGTTCCTTCACTCCTCCAAGCACGGCCATAGAGTCCATCTTCTTTTGTGCGCAACCACGTATCACTCAAGTTCTTCATAAGACACATTGTATCAGTTTTGGCATCCAAAGTCCAATGAAGATGATTATAAATTTTATCATATGTGTGCAGGAAGACAGACTCATTAACCCAGTTAGATTCATCCGGAGTTTCCTGTTCCTTACCCTTGGAACTGAGGCAGATGGGGATTTGTGAAGGAACTGGAGGGTTGATGGAAGGTCATCTGTTCCGGAATGGAAACAGAAGGTGAAGGGTGATAAATGGGAGGAAGAATGGTGGTGTGGTGGAAGAGTTGTGGAGGTGGAAGCAAAAGGTTTGGCCTTTTATTTCATCCTTCAACTGCTCAAAACTGGAAGGAACAGAGAAGGATGAGGGGAAATGGAGGATTTTGTGAAAGGAACAGAGAGTTTGGAGATGGTGGTGGAGTAGGTTCCTTGAGAGTGAGGGTCCTGTTCCTCATTATCCGAAAGGACTAAAGGAGAGTCCTGTTGGAAGGAACGAACATGGAGCAATTTTTGACGAGTGCTCTTCTCACTCTAGGAACAGAAGTTTAGGCTTAGTGGCAATGTGTTTGCGCCTCTTGGTTTGGTTCCTCCGGCTTAGGAACAGGTTCATCCAAGATAACATCATTATCTTCTTCTAATCAGTTAGGCAGTTTTCTTTTCTGAGGAACTGGAAGCCATTCTCCTTGAATGAGACCCTTCTTGGACAGACAACCAAGTCCATTTAGAGTCTTCTCATTAAGATGTTCCCTTGTTTGACTCCTATGTGGTCCAACCGTAAGTCTTACTTCAAATGATGAAGTAAGAGAAGTTATCAAGGCACCGTACCCAATACACAATGTTTTCAATACAGTGAGTTAAGTTGAATGAAGAGGGAAGGGAAGTTGATTTGTATGTGGTGGTCAAGCAAAACATGTAACACATATCCAAGAGACCCACTTCATTCCTCTTTTCAGTTCGAGGAATGAGTGCTCTCCAAACCAAGTTAAAATACTTTGTGAAGGGGAGATAGAGGTTATGGTTAAGTTTGTTTTGGCAGTTCCTCCAAAATATTCTAAATTTTGTCTTGAGGAAAATTCGGAAAAGGAAACAGTTCCTTTCCGTTTAAAATACAAATCAGTTCCTTTGCAAGGAACTTCCCATACTTTCCAAGGCTTGATTAAACCTTATTTTCTTCCTCTAACCTCAGTTGTGCAAGTCCATTAGTTTAACAAAATTTGCACAAAATCATCCATAGCTAAGGAACAAGAGCTTTTAAAGGCGAATTCAAACAAGAATTCCATGCCTTGTTCCTTTAGAATGGAGTTAATTCTGAAATTCAATTTTTTGCCCATTCTAAATCGACGCAAAAACCCAAACATACCTAGATTCACTTCGTTCGACCCTTTCTTGGAAGAGAAGAAACAGTTCCTTTGGAAGGAACAGGTGATTTCTTCTTCTTCCCCCTGAGATTGTTCCGGGGTTTCTTCTTCATCATCTTCCCCAATAATTTCTTCTATGCATCTCCTTCTGGAGATTCTAATTGTGTTCCTCTATGGGGTTTTCTTGAATTTGTCGGTTTCAAGGGTTTTGTTGGAGATGAAGAATTTCCATTTTTGAAGTGTGGTGTTTTTGATGTGGAAAAGGAGATTTCTTGAAGTTTTTGCCATGATTTGAGAAGGTTTGAGGTTTTTATGGAGTATCAAGAGGTGTGATGAGGTTTCGGTATGGTGAAGATGAAAGGTTAGAGGAACACGGTTTCTTATGATGAATTGAAGAAGGAGTTTTGCATGTAATAGTAATTATGACACGCGGGAAAAATAAAGCAAAAAAAATAAAAAAAAAAAAAAAACAAAAGAGATAAATAAGAACAAGATTTAATTAAACTGTTCCCTTTTTTTGGGATTTTTCGGATTTTTCGGATTTTTATGATTTTAATTTTTGAAAGAAAATAAATGCTAAGGAACTTGTGCTATAGGAACAACTAATGCTACATATCAAGTCCTTCATATCATGCATGTTTCTTGACCTTAGGAACAGTAAGGGGAGTATTATGTGACATTTGTGAGTTGTTTAATTTCTTTGAATTCATGTTTATGTTTTGCAACATTCCAATTTGCAATGGTCTTAGGCAATTAAACACAATTATTTTTAGCACACAAAGTCACTCAAATTGATTCAAACATGGGGGAATGACATAGGAACAATCACTTAATTTTTATTAACCTAACTCAAGCCTTAATTTTTCATATCTATCCTTTGCAAAGGCTTAGTTAATATCAGCAATCTGATATCAGTTTGACAAAACTCAAGTTTAATCAAACCTTTTTCAACATTTTCTCTTAAAAAGTGATGTCTATATGTATATGCTTTACTCTAGAATGATGCACTGGATCTTTAGATATACTATAGCACTTGTATTGTCACAATAAATAGGAACACATTCAAAGTTTATTCCATAGTCACTAAGTTGTTGTTTTATCCAAAGCATTTGAGAGCAACATGCAGCAGCGCTACATATTCTGCTTCAGCAGTGGATAAAGCAACTGTGTTTTGTTTCTTGGTACTCCAAGAAACTAAACTATGACCAAGGAATTGTGCCATACCTGAGGTGCTTTTCCTATTTACAAGATCTCCAGCATAATCTGCATCTGCATATCCTTTTAGTTCGAATGTATCACTTCTTGGATAGTAGAGTCCAAGATCATCTGTTCCTTTAAGATATCTAAGAATTCTCTTACAGCAGTAGGTGAGACTCCTTTGGATTTGCTTGAAATCTAGCACACAAACCAACACTGAAAGCTATGTCTGGACGACTAGCAGTTAGATACAAAAGTGAACCAATCATTCCTCTATATTTTGTTTGATCAACACTTGTTCCTATGGAGTCTTCATCTAATCTAGTTGAAGTTCCCATAGGAGTGTGATTTATCTTTGAATTTTCGAGGCCATATTTCTTTAATAGTTCCTTTATGTATTTTTGTTGGTGAACAATTATCCTTTTTCAGTTTGTTTGATTTGTAGTCCAAGAAAGAAATTTAACTCACCCATCATACTCATTTCAAATTCATTGCTCATGAGACTTGAGAATTCTTTGCACAATGTTTCATTAGTAGCTCCGAATATGATGTCATCAACATATATTTGAACAAGCAAAATATCAGTTCCTTTAGATTTTAGGAACAAGGTTTTATCAACCTTTCCTCTTTTAAATTGTTTTCTAAAAGGAACTTTGATAATCTCTCATACCATGATCTAGGTGCTTGTTTTAACCCATAAAGAGCTTTATCAAGCTTGTAGACATGATTTGGGAGATTATTATTTTCGAAACCAGGGGTTGTTCAACATATACATCTTCGTTTAGATAGCCATTTAAAAATGCACACTTAACATCCATTTGATATAATTTAAATCCCATGTAAGCAGCAAATGCAATTAAAATTCTAATGGCTTCTAATCTAGCTACAGGAGCAAAGGTTTCTTCATAATCAATTCCTTCTTGTTGATTATAACCTTTTACTACAAGTCTAGCTTTGTTTCTTACAATGGTTCCATATTCATCTAGTTTGTTTCTAAACACCCATTTTAAGCCAATTACTTTTTGTTGTTTAGATGAAGGAACTAGATGCCATACCTTGTTTCTTTCAAACTCATTTAATTCAGCTTGCATTGCAGTAATCCAATCAGAGTCAGTTAAGGCTTCTTCATGATTTCTTGGTTCCATCATTGATAGGAACGCATGAAATGCACAAAAGTTCCTTAACTGAGATCTAGTTTGCGTACCTTTGGATATGTCGCTGATTATGAGTTCACATGGATGTGACTTTTGTTAATCTCCAAGGTTTTGGTTGAAACTCTCTTATAGGAACATGTTGTTCCTCATGAGTTCCTTGAGTAGATGAGGAACTCTGCTCAGTTGTTCCTCTGTTAGCCTCGGTGGACTCAGTTCCTTCATTTGAGGAACAGGAACTCTTCTCCTCCTTGAGGAACAGGAACATCATTGATGTCATTATTTTCAATTCCTCGTTCCTTTCCTCTTTCACTTCTTCTTCTTCTTGTGAATCTTGTTCCTTTACTTGGTTGTCTAACCCTATCTCATAGTCATCAACCTGTATGCTTGGATTATTTTGTCAGATTCATCAAAGATTACATGAATGCTTTCTTCAACACACATAGTTCTCTTGTTATATACTCTATAAGCTTTACTATGTGAGGAGTATCCTAAAAATTTGCTTCATCACTCCTTGCATCAAATTTTCCAAGATTATCTTTTCCATTATTATGCACATAACATTTGCACCAAATGTTCTAAAATAGGTGATATTTGGTTTCTTTCCAAAGTAAAGTTCATAAGGAGTTTTATTAATGATAGGTCTCATCATGGCACGATTAATTATGTGACAAGCAGTATTAACAGCTTCAGCCCAAAATTCCTTGGAAGTTCACTAGCAATTAACATGGTTCTAGACATTTCCTCCAAAGTTCTATTTTTCCTTTCTACAACACCATTTTGTTGTGGTGTTCTAGGGGCAGAAAAATTATGATCTAGGCCATTATCTCTGCTTAGTTCATCAAATTTATAATTTTCGAATTCCTTGCCATGATCTGATCTAATGTGCATTATTTTATGTCCACTTAGTTTTGAACTCTTTTAGCAAAGACAAGGAACTCATCATAAGTTTCATCTTTACTAGGAGAAAAATAACCCAAGTGTACCTAGAGTAGTCATCTACAATCACAAGTAATACCTCTTTCCACTTCTGCTTTGAATTCTCATGGGTCCACATAAGTCCATATGAATTAATCTAATGGTTTAGTGGTACTTACAATCGTTTTAGATTTGAAAGAGGATCTTACTTGTTACCTCGTGCACATGCATCACAAACTTGATCAATATGAAATTTTATGGATGGTAATCCTAAAACAAGTCTTTTGATCTAAGTTTCTCAAGTAATGAAAAGCTAGCATGTCCTAGACGCTTGTGCCATAGAAGTGAATCATCTTCAATAACACTAAGACAAGTTAAATTGATTTGAGGAACAAGGTCTAGATCCACAATGTATGTGTTCCCTTTCCTTGTTCCTTCCAAGATAACCTTCTTAGTTTTAATGTTGATGATCAAGCATTTTTCTTTATCAAATTTTACAGTATTTCCTTTGTCACAGAATTGAGAAATGCTTAATAGATTATGTTTTAGACCTTCAACTAAAAATACATTTTCAATGGAGTGTGTAGGTGACTTACCGCCTTACCCATAGCAACTATGTTACCTTTCTTATTATCACCAAATGTTACACTCCACCTTCATAGGTTGTGAGTGAGAGAAACTTGTTTTGTCTCCTGTCATGTGCTTGGAACAACCACTATCGAGATACCATGTGTTGTTCCCCCTCACTCCAACCTGCAAAAATCAACTAGTGTTAGTTGTAGGAACCCCATCTTTCGTGGGTTCCTGTTCTTGACTAGGATTTGTTTTGACAACCCATTTTTTCTTACTTATTGTCACATTTTTCCCAATCATCTCAGATTTTAGTTGACATTGATTTATGTAATGACCTACCTTGCCACAATACATACAGACTTATCACTAGGTAGATCAACATATTTCTTTGTCTTGTTCCTTTTCTTGTAGTTTTCAAAACCAAGACCTTCCTTCCTTTTGGTCTGTGGTTTCTCAATCCACTTAGGAACTTTCATGATTTTGCCTCTGTTCCTTGCGACAACCAGTTCCTTTTTAAGATTACAGATCTGTTCCTTTAAAATATTTTCTCTTTATTCATTTTTCAATCTCAGATCTGTATCCTTTCAAAGGGGTTGATCTTATATCAAAGGAACTCAGAACAGGGACAAATTCCTTCAAGTGTGAAATCTCTAAATTAATTAGATAATTTTCATTTTTCAAACTTTCATAACATTCTTTGATTTTAAGTTTTTATCAAAAAATCAAAGATCTTGTTTCAACATCTGTTCTCATTTTCTTAAGCCATTCTATGTGTTCCTTGCAAACTTTAAGGCTTGTTCCGTTTGTTTACGTTTTTCACGTTCATCTCTACATTCAAGAATTGCATCATAAAGAAGATCATATATTTCAGCCTAGTTTTACCATCTAGTTCTGACTCAAGTCCATGTTGACTTACCTCAATTTTTCTTCATCTTCTTTTTCGTCAGTGTTTGCCATGAGGCAAAGGTTTGCTGTTTCTTCAGTTGGTTGTTCCTCTTCTTCTTCCGTCTCTGAATCTCCCCAAGCAGCTATCATAGCTTTGCGCACATTTGCCTTAGAGAAAGGTGCTTTTGATTCTTTGTTCCTTTCAGCAAAGCGTTCCTTGTTCCTTTCTTTGGTTTTGTCATTTTCCCAAAGAGGACATTCCTTGATGAAGTGATCTGTACTACCACATTTATGACAAGCAGCTTTGTTAGAAAATTTCTTAGTTTTACCTTTGAAGTTTCCATTCTTCATGTTCCTGTACATCTTTCGAAATTTTCGAACCATGAGGGATATCATCTTCATCATCTGCTTTGAGAGCAATTGATTTTGATTTGGAGCTTTCACCATACTCAGTATCAAGGTGAAGCTCATGAGTCATAAGTGACCCTGCCAGCTGTTCTAAGTTGAACTTAGTGAAATCTTTTGTTTCTTGAAGAGCAGTGACTTTAGCCATCCATCTGTCCTTAGGAAGACTCCTAAGAACCTTTCGAACCTGTTCCTCAGATGAAATAAACTTTCCAAGAGAAGCCAACTCATTACACAACAAGAATGTTGGGGTTTAGTGTCCGACAAAATCGGACGGTAAAAAAGCGGGAACGGATGGTAAATAAATTAGCATCCGCCAACGGACGCTAAAGAGCCGATGCAAAACCCTTGGTCGCTAATGGCTGGATTAGCGTCCTATTGACGGACGCTAAGTATTAGCGACCGCTTTTACTAAGTGCACGTCCGCAAAAAAGCCTGATGCAAAATAGCGTCCGTTTTGTGCGGCGGACGCTAGTTAGCGTCCGTTTAGTGTGGCGGACGCTAGTAAGCGTCTGTTAAAGCGGACGCAAGTTAGCGTCTGTCACGCTGGCAGACGCTAATTCCTCGACCTCTTGCATGGTTCAAATTACTTTTAGCGGACGTTAACTTCATAGGCGGACGCTAATTTCCCTTTTCTTTTTTTTTAATTACAATGCTAATTGTATTTGAATAGTTTTTAACCTGTTGCGTTTTCCAACAAAATATATACTCAAGCTGTCCGCTAATGCGCCGAATTCTGCACTAATGACCTGTTTGCATTAAATATAAATTCATAAATACACTAATATAAATTCATACATACATAAACATAAGTTAACGGTTTTAACTAAATTATATGTTTT
Organism: Beta vulgaris subsp. vulgaris; assembly: GCF_026745355.1. NCBI lineage: Eukaryota > Viridiplantae > Streptophyta > Magnoliopsida > Caryophyllales > Amaranthaceae > Beta > Beta vulgaris. The sequence continues at coordinate 14,359,362 of NC_079209.1, forward strand.
CACGTCCCGAAATACAAACAAGATAGATAGTGTAAGCTAATGTAGGATCCTAAGTCGCACACGCATCACCACCGCCGTTGGGGGGGTCTTGAGGCCCGGTAGAGGGGAATGAACCACCACACTGGCTAATCATCTGGCTGTATGTCTCCATAGTGGCCCTCATCTGCGCCAGGTACTCATCATACACCCTGCGATCCTCCTCTCTCTCCTTTTGCCTGGCGATGCGTTCCTCTTCTCTCTCCTTCTGCATCCGCTCACGTTCTCTTTGCATCTCGGCTCTCTCTTCCTCAAACTTCGCAAACAACTGAGATAACATGGAAGGAGAGCAACTGGAGGAAGAACTACCTCCTCCCCTCGAAGACCTCTCAAAATAGAGGTTTGCACTCGTCCCCAAACCAGGAACCCACCCTTTCTTTCTGCCACCAACAGTCTCAAAGAAAATCTGGTTCGGGGCCTTGGTTTCACCTCTTTCTTCACATTGAGCAAGAGTTTTGTCATAACTTTTCCTGCAAGAATGGATTAAGCAAGTTTAAGACACTTAGCCAATGAAAATAAGAAAACTAAGCCATTTCGAGCCTTTTTTGGGTTTCATGTTCCTATAATCCTACCTCTATGTCTATTTCAAGTTCTAATGGCTCATGCAAGTCCTAGAATACTCATTTAAACTTTCTACTACTTGGTTGTATGATTTCAAGCAAGTTTAAGACACTTAGCCAATCAAAATGAGATAAACTAAGCCATTTCGAGCCTTTTTTGGGTTTCATGTTCCTATAATCCTACCTCAATGTCTATTTCAAGTTCTAATGGCTCATGTAAGTCCTAGATTACTCATTTAAACTTTCTACTACTTGGTTGTATGATTTCAAGCAAGTTTAAGATACTTAGCCAATCAAAATGAGAAAAACTAAGTCATTTCGAGCCCTTTTTTTGATTTCATGTTCCTATAATCCTACCTCTATGCCTATTTCAAGTTCTAATGGCTCATGCAAGTCCTAGAATAATCATTTAAAATTTCTACTACTTGGTTGTATGATTTCACGCAAGTTTAAGATACTTAGCCAATCAAAATGAGAAAAACTAAGCCATTTCGAGCCTATTTTGGGTTTCATGTTCCTATAATCCTACCTCTATGTATATTTCAAGTTCTAATGGTTCATGCAAGTCCTAGAATACTCATTTAAACTTTCTACTACTTGGTTGTATGATTTCAAGCAAGTTTAAGATACTTAGCCAATCAAAATGAGAAAACTAAGCCATTTCGAGCCCTTTTTTGGATTCCATGTTCCTATAATCCTACCTCTATGCCTATTTCAAGTTCTAATGGCTCATGCAAGTCCTAGAATACTCATTTAAACTTTCTACTACTTGGTTGTATGATTCTAAGCAAGTTTAAGACACTTAGCCAATCAAAATGAGAAAAACTAAGCCATTTCGAGCCCTTTTTGGGTTTCATGTTCCTATAATCCTACCTCTATGCCTATTTCAAGTTCTAATGGCTCATGCAAGTCCTAGAATACTCATTTAAACTTTCTACTACTTGGTTGTATGATTCTAAGCAAGTTTAAGACACTTAGCCAATCAAAATGAGAAAAACTAAGCCATTTCGAGCCCTTTTTGGGTTTCATGTTCCTATAATCCTACCTCTATGCCTATTTCAAGTTCTAATGGCTCATGCAAGTCATAGAATACTCATTTAAACTTTCTACTACTTAGTTGTATGATTCTAACCAAGTTTAAGACACTTAGCCAATCAAAATGAGAAAAACTAAGCCATTTCGAGCCCTTTTTGGGTTTCATGTTCCTATAATCATACGTCTATGCCTATTTCAAGTTCTAATGGCTCATGTAAGTCCTAGAATACTCATTTAAACTTTCGACTACTTGGTTGTATGATTTCAAGCAAGTTTAAGATACTTAGCCAATCAAAATGAGAAAAACTAAGCCATTTCGAGCCCTTTTTTGGATTTCATGTTCCTATAATCCTACCTCTATGCCTATTTCAAGTTCTAATGGCTCATGCAAGTCCTAGAATACTCATTTAAATTTTCTACTACTTGGTTGTATGATTCTAACCAAGTTTAAGACACTTAGCCAATCAAAATGAGAAAAACTAAGCCATTTCGAGCCCTTTTTGGGTTTCATGTTTCTATAATCCTACCTGTATGCATATTTCAAGTTCTAATGGCTCATGCAAGTCCTAGAATACTCATTTAAACTTTCTACTACTTGGTTGTATGATTTCAAGCAAGTTTAAGACACTTAGCCAATCAAAATGAGAAAAACTAAGTCATTTGGAGCCCTTTTTGGATTTCATGTTCCTATAATCCTCCCTCTATGCCTATTTCAAGTTCTAATGGCTCATGCAAGTCCTAGAATACTCATTTAAACTTTCTACTACTTGGTTGTATGATTTCAAGCAAGTTTAAGACACTTAGCCAATCAAAATGAGATAAACTAAGCCATTTTGAGCCTTTTTTGGGTTTCATGTTCATTTACCTTGATTTTTTGGACTTTGTCATTGATCGGCACCTTCTTTCCAGACTCAGCCCTCATGTGTGTGTCCATGAACAAGTCCACAGCGGAAGGCAGCACCCCTCCACGCTGTGCGGCCTACACGTTCAAAGACATTAATTAAATCAAGTTTCTAGATCAAATGTATTCAAACAAGTTACACTTACCGATCTCTTGGCGCGCTCTGCTGAGGAAATGGAGCCCTGGACATGAGAAGGAGGTACGCTGCTGGTCAAGTCACCTCCTCGCCGGTTCTTGCTAGCCTTTTGAGATCGTGCTTTGAACTCCTTGTCCTGAGCATTCTTCATCATCTGCTCGTGAATGCTTAGAGACAACCATGTCGGACAAACACCACCCTTCTTCTTTACTATCGAGTGGTGATTATCTTTCAATCTTTTGGCCATTTTCCTGTCGTATGTAGACCTCACTTGAGATTGAAGCTCCTCCCTCCATTTATATGTGCCCTACATGCATATAACAAACCAATCACAAAGGGTTAGTTTACATATTATAAACTTAAGTATAAAGGGTTAGTTTACGTATATAAAAAAACTAATCACAACGAGTTAATATTTTATTATTATGAACTCAACAAATATGATTTCACCTTAAAAATAAAGAACCAAAGGTTTTTTGTATCGTCATCAACCTGCGAATAGTTCCTCCATGGATGATGGAAATGTTGCTTGAAGCATTTAGTCATGTCGCGAATGACTCCATTGTCTTCAAACCTGATAAAAGCAATTAAAACCAAGTGAACAACACCAATAAAATCTATTAAAAGTAATAAAGTATTACGCTCATAATATAACTTACCAAAGTCCATTGGGATCCAACTCCTTTTTCTTGTCACCTACCCCAGCCTCATGATTATCCTCGTCCCTCTCCAACTCGCCATCACGCTCAGGCCCCTCTCTGCCACTACCCCCATCACGAGGACCACCTCCGGATCCGGTACCTGATGAAATTTGCAAAAGCTTGAAAGTAATCACATATTATAATCAATAAACTATGAAATTAATCATAAACAAATTATAAAACCGTAGTACAAAATATTGAAAATCACATAATTAATCAATTTGGAAAAACTTCAAATTAAAAACATATTAAATGACTAAAACACATATAATAAAATAAATAATATGTCTTACATAGAGGTTGCACTAGCGATAAAATGACAAACATAGTCTTACAACAAAAGCAAACTACATAAGGTAACAAAATACACTAAACGTCATCAAACAAATCATCCTCGTCATCATCATCGTCAGTCAAATCACCAGTCTCGTCGCTGCTTTCATAATCACTTGGTTCTCCTTGTTCATTCGGCGCCTCAAATTCCATGATCTCATCATTATTGTTGTCGTCACCAGCATCATAATCTGGTATCTCATCCGGAGCACAAAGAACTGCAGCGGTATCAACTCTTTCCTCCTGGAGAACATCCAAATCAACCGGGGCATCAACTTTGGACCTTGCCTTCGTTTTAAACACAGCCCACCATTGCACTTTATCCCTCCTAAGACTGGGATACGGCGCGTAGTATACTTGGCTAACTTGGTACGACAATACAAACGGATCATATTTTGGGTATTTCTTGGTGTGATTGACTTCCACAAGTTTGTACTTTCATGAATGTTCATACCCTTGTCCGAGTCCATCCAATTGCACTTGAACAAAATTGTCTTATAAACAGCCAAATTACATGGTACACCAGTTCAATAACCTCCTCCAAAATGCCAAAGTAATCAGCTCTATCAGCAGCTTGTACACATACACCATAGTTCATAGTTGACTTATTCTTGCCATATTCCTGTGTATGAAAGTTATATCCATTCACAAAGAACTGATTCCACGTTCTCACTTGTCTGGAAGGACCCATAGCAAGAGCTCGAGTGACATCGTCACTTGTCATGGCACCAAGGACCTGATTTTAGGGACTAAGTTAGTTCATGAAGGAATCTCAATGGTTATAACAAATAATGTACGAAACTCACATTTGTCTTGAACCAACTAGGGAACTCGGCTTCGCATTTGCTCCACACATCATCCTTAGCAATGTTCGGTCTTGAATTGACAATATAATCCTCGAATCGCCTTGAGTAAGTAATGTCACACACGTTAGGCAAAGGACAAGTAGAATGTAACACAATGGGTCTACAACTTCTCACCAAATTACCTTTCATAATCACTTAAGATGCCACTGTTTGCAAGTACGTAAAGATGTGCTCGATCGTACTCCTTGTCTTGCAACCATCGCAAACGTCCATCTGTTCCCGGTCGACCGCAGTCTTCCCTGAACAACTCGGGGACACCAAGACCATGTGTGCTAGCGACATCAGGATTGACATTTCTTCCTAAGTCCCTTGATTTTGTGTCAACCCCGGGCTGAAAGTAGTTGGAGCAGAAGTTCGCTATCTCCTCAGTTACGTAGGCATTGCATATTGAACCTTCAACACGTGCTTTGTTTCCCACTTTACGTTTTAAGTGGTTAAGCAACCTGTCAGTAAGGTGAGGATTAGCATTTATGTATGAATTAGTATTGTATGACACTTAAAACAAATTCAATTACCTTTCGAAAGGGTACATCCATCTATACTGGACGGGGCCACCAACTTTTGCTTCATAAGGCAAGTGAACCGGCAAGTGCTCCATTGAATTAAAAAATGATGGAGGAAAGATTTTTTCCAACTTGCATAAGATCTCAGCGATGTTGTTCTCTAAGCGCTTCATCTCACTGACTTTGATTGTGGACGCACACAAGTCTCGAAAGAATTGACTTATTTCGGTTATCGCCTTCCAAACATGCAAAGGAAGCAATTCTTTTAGACCAACCGGCAACAGCCTCTCCATGAATACATGACAGTCATGGCTCTTCAATCCTTGCAATTTACTACAACTAAGATCCACGCATCTACTCAAGTTCGATGCAAAGCCATCTGGAAACTTAAGTCACGTACCCACTCACAAAATACCTTTTTCTGAGCCTTGTCGAGTGTGTAAGGTGTTTAGGCTTGGCCAAATTCCCCACACCATCATCAACAAGCTCCAGTTCCCGGCGTTTGCAAACACGTGCCATATCCTTTCTTACACTAAGGGTGTCTGAAGTTTGACCTTCACATCCATCACAGTGTTAATGAGTTGGTCGAAAAAATTCTTCTCAACATGCATGACATCTAAGTTGTGACGGATAATCAAATCTTTCCAATATGGAAGCTCCCACAAAATATTCTGTTTCAACCAACCTTTTTTATCCTTCTTCAATCGGTTCAGGCCTCGGGACCATCAGTTGCTTTAGGTAAGTCCTTCACGCACTGCCACAGTTCCTCTCCAGACTTATGTGAGGAGCTACGCCATTCTCAACCTTATTCTTACAAAAAGCAGTCTTATTCCTTCAAATGGGTGGTCAGAATGAAGAAATTGTCGATGACAATCGAACCATGTCACTTTCCCCCATGTTCAAGCCAGAATGCTTGCTTTTATCCATGCAATAAGGACATGCCTTCTTTCCAGCAGTAGACCATCGGACAACATACCATACGCAGGAAAGTCACTAATTGTCCAAAGCAGCGATGCTCGAAGGTTGAAATTTTGCTTCCTTGAAACATCATAGGTCGTAGCCCCAATATGCCACAACTGCTTCAACTCTTCAACTAGAGGCTGCATAAACACATCCAAGTTTCCTTTGGGATTTTTAGGTCCCGGAACGAGCAAAGAAAGAAACATGAATGGTTTCTTCATGCACATGGATGGAGGCAAATTGTATGGTGTGAGGATAACTGGCCAGCATGAATATTGCCCTCCAAACTTACCATATGGAGAAAATCCATCGGTGCACAGCCCGAGTCTAACATTTCGAGCCTCAGCGGCGAAATCGGGAAAGGTTCTATCAAAGTGTTTCCATGCTTCACTGTCACTTGGATGTGTAAGGTACCCTGCATTCGAGGATTGTCGGCATGCCATGTCTTTTCTCAGAGATATTCTTAGTTGCAAACAACCTCTGCAACCTCGGTGTGATTGGAAAGTACTTAACACTTTTGCAGGAATAAGTTTGCCCTTAGAAGTTTTCTTGTACCGATCACTACCGCAACACTACATTTATCTAAGTGAGCATCGCCCTTCCAAAACAACATACAACCTTTAGGACATGCATGTATCCTCTCATGAGGAAGCTCCAAACCCTTTAGAACTTTCTTTGTGTCGTAGAAAGTTCTTCCCATGTTGTTGTTCTGGGGTATCACCTCATTCAATAAACTAAGAAAACCATCAACACACCTGTGTGGTAGGTTATACTCACACTTTAAACTTATGATTCTAGAAGCCATCTCCAGCACGGACATCTTGCTCCCTTCATACAAGGGATTCTCGGCCGCCTTAAGAAGGTCAAAAAACTTCTTTGCTTCACCATTCGGTTCTTCTTCAACTGAGTTTGAACCGGCAAGCATGGCATGATCTTCAGTATTCCCTAAAGCATCCACAACCATATCCATATATGGATTTGACTGAGCAGAAGATGAGGAGGACCCCGTAGCACGTTCACCATGACATAACCAGTCAAAGTAATTCGGTTTAAAACCCTTACTGTACAAATGTACTTTGACCGTGTCCACATCCAAATAACGCAAGTTATTACACCTCATGCATGGACATTTTATCTTATCACCTCATTTAAATGAGGATGTTGTAAACAAAACTCAATGAACTTATCAACTCCTTTCACATACTCAGTTCTAAGGGCACGCCCATCAAGTCTTTATACATCCAGCTACGTTCCTTCCTTTTCATAATTTAAAACTCTACAACTAGAAAGTATCAATTCACTATATTCACTACTTGTTAATGGAAGTACGTAAGATATGTAGTAGACAAATATTAGACAATTTATGAATAATTAAGAATTACTAAACAAATCCAAAAGATTAACAACACTATATAATAAATAAATTCACAAAAATATAGTGAACATATACTAAATATACACTAAGTCTATTATACTAAACAATCAATTCAATTCGATACAACTAATATATACGTGTAATAAATTAATCACTCAATTTATCTAAAGCATGTAACATTAATAACATTACTTCACTAATTATTATGAAAAATTAAACAAGTTGATGAACAACACCAATACTAAACATGTTCTTTTATCAAAACACTTAACATATTCAATTATCAACAACAACACTTAACATATTTAATTATCAACAACAACAACACTTAACATGTTCAATTATCAACAACAAATTCACTAAACAACAACAACAATACAATTAAAAAACAACAGCAACAATACAATTAAAAACAACAACAACAAATTCACTAAACAACAACAACAATACAATTAAAAACAACAATAACAAATTCAGTAAACAACAACAATAATACAATTAAAAACAACAACAATCATCACACACAACAACAACAACTATGAACAACAACTATACATCAAAAATACCAAAAACCCTAATTAACAACAAGAAATTCAAGCAAAAAATCAACAAAATTAAAGTATAAATCCATACCTTAAACCACTGTAGAAGAGATAGAAAAAGAGGCGGCGGCTCGGCGTCTCGGCGGTGGCGGCGTATCAACCCTAGAAGAGAGAGAGGAGCTGCGGCGCCACGTGAAGAGAGAGAATGAGGTTTAGAACGCCACGCGAAGAGAGAGAGAAAGCAGCGGCAGGGCGGCAAATTCGCGAGTCCGGCGGCGGTAGGAGTTCCGGCGACAGGAGGTAGAGATTCGCCGGCGAAAATGAGAGAGTGAGGTTAGGTTCTTCGTAGATTGGGGAAGGAAGATGTGGTCGACAAATTCTGGGGAGGGGTCGAAGATGTCTTGGTATAGCCGCGAAAATAGCGTCCGCCAAGGGACTTTAGCGTCCGCTTGATGGACGCTAATTTGCGTCTGCTGCCAAAACGGACGCGGATGGACATGAGCGGACGCTACGTGCCGTCTGCTTCGTAAACGGACGCTAAAGTGGACGCTATTTACCGTCTGATAGTAATACGGACGCTAGTTGCGCGGATACCGTCTGTTTTGTTAGACGGACGCTAAGGTCAGACGCTAAAGACGCGGATTCTTGTTGTGTTAATAATGTTAGTAAAATGACTAAACATGTCTCGGATGCTTTCTTTAGATTTCATGCAGAACAGTTCGTATTGATTCATAAGTAAATCAATTTTCGATCTTTTAACTTCATTAGTTCCTTCATGGGTTACTTCTAGTAAATCCCATATCTGCTTTGCGGATTTGCATCCCATGATCCTATTATGCTCATGGGGTCCAAGTCCACAATGCAACAGTTTAATAGCCATGGCATTTACTTCCATTTTTCCAAAATCAGATTTGTCATAATCAGAGAGGGGTTTTAGAGTTACCTCATTTTTGTCATTTGTAGTTGTGACTTCGAAATCACCAACTTCAATGACTCTCCATACCTGATAGTTTTCAGCTTTGATGAATATCTCCATGCGGTTCTTCCAATAGTTGTAGTACTTCCCATTGAACATAGGAGGCCTTTGAGTGGAATAACCTTCTTCAAGTTTCTCGGTGGTATTCATTATTGTTCCTTGGATCTTTTTCTCAATAGGGTTTCCTATCTTACGTGAGTTCTGGCTCTGATACCAATTGTTATTTCCCTAGGAACACTACAAGAGGGGGGATGATACCAATTTGTTCTTTGCTTTCATACTCTAATTCCACTAAACTTCTTCAAGTTTCTCGGTGGTATTCAAGTTCCTGAGCCACTGTTCCCTTAACAACAGTTCCTCTCAACTTCACTCGAAGTTTTCTCACTCATACAAGCTTTACTCAAAGCCTCTCTCTTACAGAACTTCACTCAAAGTTCCCTTACCCCAAAAACCAAAATACAATTGATCGAAATAAGCTTAGTGGAATTAGAGTAAGAAAGCAAAGAACAAATGGCTATTATGAGAGAATGAAGGCACTGACACTTAATTAGTTAAACTCACTTAATTACTTAGTCAGACACACTTTGGAACTTATCTAGACTTCAATATTTATAGTGATAATCACAAAGAACGTGGGATTACATGTTAAGTCCATTAACCCATGATGTTCCTTCCCCTAAGGAACACGTTTCTCATCATGTCCCATGATCCCATGATCTCAATATGAACGTGGATATATTTTAGCCACTACTCCTAAGTAATAGGAGTTCCTTGAGCTTTATCCGAAAATCAGTTTTATAAAAACAGCTTTTATCTTTAAAACTGAATTTTTAATCTTTAAGAAAATAATATCTTTTAAACAAATTCTTTCTAAAAACCGGATATTATTTTCTTTTTTTTCCGAAAAACAAAATCTTTTCTTAAAACGATTTTCTTTTTAAAACTGATTTTATCATTTGAAATTAGATAAAACTAATTTCCTATAATTTAGGCATGACTTACTCAATTGCACAATTAACCGTTATACTTTTGCACGCCTAAGTCTAGTTCCTTTTATAAACTAAGTTCCTTTAACAGATTCGTTTAGTGCCACTTAGTTTGTTCCTTAGAAAGGAACAAACTCTCATTCTCAAATAAAACTGCCACTGTTCCTTACCATCCTTACTTTGTTCCTTTACACTGGAACTAGAAAATAAAACGCCTAGCTTTTATTCTTCTTGATCCAATGCTTGCTCCAGTATCAACTTATAGAAACTTCTTTACTTAGCCTTTGAAATCCTCTCTTGACTTCTTCCTTGACTTCGTATTCTCCCAGTTCCTTTCATTGATACCTTAAACATCATACACTTATAGAAACTCATTAGTTCACTACTTAGTTTGCATCTTTGTTTCTTTGTCATCATCAAAACTAGGGTTCAACACTTTCAACCTTAGAAAATTGGGGGTTTTCTTGCACTTTTTTTTTATCAAGTAGGAGGTAATATATTATAACCAAAAACTCTAGATTACAACCTAACAAGCCTTTAAAAAAAGGCCCAAAACAACTATACAATTAAGAAAGCTCTTGAATCCATCTTCTATCTCTTTGAGAAATCTTGTCAGGAATTATAACTAGCACTCTACTCTTAATTACAAACTGTAAATTTCTAATGATAATGGGAATCACAGGAGCGTTTTGGCACCAAATACTGTAGATCGTAGCAGCAACAGCAGCGTATGCAACATTCATCCTGAACTAAGACAACTGAATGTGCTTAATCCATTTGTTGATTCTTCCTAGCTCAGTAGTTGTACATTTGATATTCAATCACTCCTTAGTTGCAATCAAGCATCTCATATTAAAGTGACATTCAAAGAATAAATGAGTGTGACTTTCAACCTTACTCCCACACAACAAGCATAAGTCACTATGGCTAACACCAATCCTGAAGAGCTTCTTAGCAGTTTGTAATATATTCTTTATAGCTAACCAACATATAAATCTATGTTTGGGCAAGGACAATCTGTTCTAAATAAAATTGGTCCAATTTACATGCTGTTGTTGTTGAACTAGCTTGTTATAAACAAGTTTGACAGAGTAGGAGCTCATGATTCGCATTTCATCCGAAGTAAAGACCTGCTTCAGCTTATCTTTTGTGGCACAAATCTTCTTCCGGTACCAGGAAGCTCCTGATTTAGGAACATAATCCCACCAAGGTTGTTCACAAAGATAGACAGAGCCAATCCACCTAATCCAGGCATTGTCTTTCTTGGCAGCAAGGGCCCAAACATATCTACCCATATTGGCAATGTTCCACAATAAGATCTCTGAAACCCAAACCTCCTTCCTTCTTAGGGTAGCAAACATCTTTCCATGCAACTAGGCTAGACTTTTGAGAGTACAAGTGACCACTCCATAAGATGAACCTGCACACTTTTACGATTTCTGTCAGAATTGTCTTTGGCAAGACATAGACCTAGGCCGAGTATTGAGGAATGCCCAACAATACAGTATTAATTAGTTGAACTCTGGCCATATATGATAAATTTCTGGAGCTCCACACCTTGATTCTACTAATCATTTTTCAATTAACGTATCACGTTGGGATGCTATAATCTTCTTGGAACAAATTGGAACCTAGATATCTGAAGGCAAGTGTGCATCTAGGGATGCCAGAGACATCTTTAACTCTTTGAATTTCAATCTCTTTCATTCCAAGGCAATAGAAAGATGACTTATTGATATTAGCCTTTAAACTAGAGGCATCAGAGAAGAGTTTAAAGGCTTGAAGCATGACATAAATGAAGTTAAAATTCCCCTTGCAACATAAAATTAGGTCATCCGCAAAACATAAATGAGTGAGTTTGACTGATTTAGATCTAGGATGAAAGTGAAATTATGGTAGATCACCAATATTCCTCAAAATTCTGGATAAGTATTCCATGCTTATGACAAATAAGAGGGGAGAAATTGGATCTCCTTGTCTTAGACCCCACATAGATGAGAAATGACCTTGCAAAGAACCATTAATCATTAATGAAAAAGAAGGGGTTCTAACACATGTCATCACCAATTGAATGAATCTCTCTGGAAACAACAGTGAGTGAAGCATCTCTCCTCTAAGAAATCCCAATCAACTGTGTCATAAGCCTTTTGAAGATCAATTTTCATAAGGTAGATGGGGCTTACATTCTCTCTCCCATAGTGCTTTACAATAACTTGAATGATTAAGATATTATGCACTATATACCTCCCCTGAACAAACCCTCCTTGCTTTTCATCTATAATGTCAGGCAAGATTCTACCCAATCTGTTACTAAGCACTTTTGTGATGCATTTATACAAAATATTACAGCAAGAGATTGGTCTAAACTTATTAACATTTGTAGGACATTTACTCTTAGGGATCAAAGTTATAGTGGTAGAGTTTACCTCCTTAAGAAGCTTGCCAGTATTGAAAAACTCAAGCACTACATTTATAACATCCTCTTGCACTATCCCCCAAGCATCCTTGTAAAATTGAGCTCCAAAGCCATCAGGGCCTGGAGCTTTAGTACCATCTATAGACATTAAGGCGGCTTTTACTTCTTTTGTAGTATATCTACTATCAAGCATGGTCTTGTGAATATTTGTAACTAAAGGCCCACTGTGAACAATTTGACTCACCACCTTGCTCCTATATTGATGAGTAGTTCCCAAAAGCTCTTGATAAAAATCAAGGAAAGCTTTATTCACACCTGCATTAGGCTTTCTTGCATTTTGAATATAAGAGAAAAAAGTGTTAAAGAGAAAGTGAAAAATAAGGAGTGAGGTGGAGAGAGATTGAAGGGGACTACCAAGATAGGAAAATGTATGGAGGAAGCGTGAAGAAATTAAGACGCCAGAGATGGAATTATGATGGAGTAGGTGGCTAAAAAGCCGATTATTTAGACTAAAAACTTTGGGATAAGGTGGTGCTGGAAGGGGAGAAATGAAGGAGTGCTATGCGACAATTAGGCAATAATGGAGGATCTTGGTTCTTCTTGTTGAGAATTATGAGTGAAATTGGAATTCGGCAATAAAGATGAGATAGTGAAGAGAAAATAGGTTTTTGGATAGAAATTGGGGGAGAGAATTAGCTTCTATAACCATGGTGGTGGCTAGAATAGAAGCTCCATGAGAATAACATAATAAAGGGAATTGAAAAGAGATAAGTGTAGGAGTTCATTAGGGACTACTTTAAAGTCAATTAGTTTAATCAGCTTAACTATGATTTGATTGGGTTGATGGGTTAATTGATGTTAGGTTATGAGAAACTATGTCATCTTCAGAGAGATTTCATTGATCATTATATATAATGGGTACAATAATTCAGTCCTAACAGTGTTAGAAAACCTAGTAAGATAAGGATAGTTTATACATATTATATCCATATATAATAATATAATATATCCTGAATATGTGAAGAAAATATCCTAAATATATTCTCTAAAACACCTCCGCAATCAAAGCGTGTAATACCCCGAACTCTAATATGATTTTATTAGCTACTAATTATGTTTATTAGCTTCATTGCATACTAAATTTTTCCTAAATAAGTATGGTTAATATTATTTTCTAAAGTAAATATATTTACTTTAGTATTACGA